>NC_047144.1:3403959-3444145 GCF_009829125.3 Periophthalmus magnuspinnatus | reverse complement strand
AACAGTCTGGCCCAGTTTGGCATGGATAAGAAGAACTCCCCGATGCAAGGAATGGCAGCTATGGTATGTGCTTGTGATTGATCAAACTTTCTGACAGTTTTAATGGTCATCCTCCTCCTCTGACTCTAAACTGATGTATGGCCTCACTTGTAGGGCTCTCCGCAGACGCAGGCGGGGCTGGGGGGTACCCCTGGTGCACCGGTAGGAGGACCCACTGGGATGGTGCCTGGTGCACAAGGTGGTCTGGTGGGGCCTGGGGCCCAGGTTTCTGCTGCTTCTGCTGCTGCTGGAGCTCCGCCGACAGCTGACCCAGAGAAACGCAAACTTATACAGCAACAACTGGTGCTGCTGCTACATGCACATAAGTGTCAGCGCCGAGAACAGGCCAACGGAGAAGTCCGGCAATGCAACCTGCCCCACTGTCGCACTATGAAGAACGTCCTCAATCACATGACCCACTGCCAGGCCGGCAAATCTTGTCAAGGTGAGAAGAAGACAGAAACCTATAAACTAGAACTGGACGGCAATACCATATTTTCATCATATGCTTAAATTGCGATTAATCACATGTTGTGCACAAAAGTAAAAATACAATATAATAACAGTTTTTTGGCTCCTAAATAAAATAACGCTTTCTTTATAATTTTGGCCTAAATAAGCTGTAGTATTCATCCAGTGTTGTGCTGTCTTAATTTATAGACATTTGATATTATTTTTCAATGTATCTTGGACAAAGATATTTAAAAATGAAATGTCAAAAAAGCTGAGTATTAGTCCATTTTATTATTTTTCTAATGTCTACATTTCAATATAGGATTGGAATGTTTTTTTACCTTTTGAATCTAAAACTATTTTTCAAATCAAAAGTCTTTAATCCTGCCGTTGTCCTAGGTAGTCTCCTGCACCTTTCTGCTCATTATGAGCCTAATAGAAGGCTGGTAGAGTCCTGGTTTCGTCTTGCTTTAGCTCTAGTAATCAGTTGTCCTATTGAATCCTTGTTTTGTCCTGGTTAAGTTATGGTGCATTCCTGGTTCATACCACTTCTCTGCTTACTAAACATGAATGTCTCCATAATTTTCAAAGTAAACACAATTGACTCGTGCCGCTGATAAATTGCTAGTCCTTCATGCACATAATTAATTATGTTTTTAGCGTCATAGTTTAGGCCCGGGTCTACAGGGGTGCAAAAGGGTGCGTTGCAACCTCATTTATAAAAGTTTGCATCCTCATTTGAGGCAGGGTTAGTAGTGGCACTTAATGGAACACTGTGAAATTCAAATGCATGCTGAGTCAAAGTCTAAAGGGGTGGAATTTGGTCTGGACCCATTGCTAGAGTCGCTCTTAATTTGAAGAGTTCGGAGACATTGAACACATGATACACCTGACCCGTGATTAAATATTTTTTTACTTAATGTGTTAACATGCCCAGCTCTACTATAAACAAATGATATAGCAATCATAAAACCATGGGTTGTGTACCTAGTGTGGTGATGTCTTGTTACACCATATTTTCCAGACTATAGGTTGCACCAGCCAAAAAATGCATAATAATGAAGAAAAAAAACAGATATAAGTCGTACTGGACTAAAAGTTGTATTTTTCGGGGGAAATTTATTTTACAAAATCCGAGACCAAGAACAGACATTTTATCATTAAAGGCAAGTTATACTAATAACAATAAAATAGAGAACAACTGGCTGAGTAACAGTACAGCACGCTAACATAACACATTTATATTTATTCAGCTACAAGAAGCATAGACAGTGAACTGAATATGTGTCTGGTTTGTTAATGTAAGATATTAACAGTTAATCAGATAACTAAAGCATAAAAAACAAGATAACAAGTTTACTCTCAATCTCACTCCAAATCACTAAATCCATTGACTTCTCCATCCTCGATGTTGCTTCTAAACCCTGTCAACTCCGGAAGTAGATGATGCACCGCTTCTTGGTACACAAGCCCAGAGTGCCCTCACGCAGTTGTCAGTGCGACAATAACAAAGATGTGAAATTATATATTATACTCAGATGCGACTTATAAGTAAAATTATTATAAGTTGCACCGCAGGACAAACTAAGAAAAAAAAGTGTGACTTGTAGTCCGGAAGACACGGTACTTGCAATGTGGCTGTTGATTTTCTTTGAAAAACTTTGTATTAAGTAAATGTCACTGTAAATGCATATGTTTACCTTACTGTCTTGCTTAACAAGTTTACCACACAGCCTCTGTCTTTGTTAAACAAGATTTAATGCACTGACTTTTACCTGCACCCTTCTCCTTTCCAGTGGCTCACTGTGCGTCCTCAAGGCAGATCATCTCCCATTGGAAGAACTGCACCCGACACGACTGCCCTGTGTGTCTGCCACTCAAGAATGCTGGGGACAAGAGGAACCCGCAGTGTGAGTGTCTGTATCTGACCAAACCAAACTATATTTCACTCTTCCTTTTCTTTATTCTCATCTTTAATTAGTAAAGTCTTAGTTCTATTTCATTTATTTACTAGTTGTTCTTCTGTTCACAGCTCTCCTGGCCGGGGCTGCCGCAGGTTTGGGTAGCTCTCTTGGAGCAGTTCCTGGGGGCCAGTCCAGTGCACCCAATCTCCAACCTCCGAGCCAAATTGACCCCAGCTCTATTGAGAGAGCCTACCAGGCCCTGGGACTGCCCTACCAAGGCAACCAGATCCAGGCTCAATCGTCCCAGACAAACATGCCTAGCCAGGGTCTGTCAGGCCAGGCTGGCATGAGGCCACTCAACCCCATGGGTGAGTTTTAGTTAGTTATGTGCACGGTGTAGTTGTTCAACTTCAGGTATACATTACTAGATATGTAAAATTGGGCTGGTTGAAATGTTGACCCACTATCCCAAAGGTTGGTGGGTTTTTCTACTGGCGTTGCATTTTATTGTGACCTTTTACAACAGACCAGGTTGCAAGGCAGGAGGCACTCCCATGTTTCTAACGCACAGTGAACCTAATTCTTTAACACCCTCAAAGAGCATTATATGTAAAATCTTAATTTTTTTTTGGAATGTAAACCATTTCTACAATTTTAGGTCCAAATCCTATGGGAGTCAATGGTGGTGTGGGAACTGCTGCTCAGAACCAGCAAGCCAGTTTGCTCCAAGACACTATGATGCATCTAAACGTGAACAACCAAGGGTAAGGGCAATTTTTATTTTTTTTGCACATCATCAGAGTGTAAAGTCATACAACCAGTGTTTGTTTTGTTTTGACCAGTCTTCTAAACGATGCAAGTGGGGTAGGATCTATGCCCACAGCAGCCCCTCCCTCTGCCACTGGCATGAGAAAAAGCTGGCATGAGGATATCACACAAGACCTAAGAAACCACCTGGTCCACAAACTGTGAGTACTTCTGCTCCATGTGAGATTGATCTAACATACCTGTATTATCCCTAAATGGTATTGTTTTTTTAACTGCCTACAGTGTGCAAGCAATCTTTCCAACACCAGATCCTGCTGCTTTGAAGGACCGGCGAATGGAGAATCTTGTGGCTTATGCTCGGAAAGTAGAGGGAGACATGTATGAATCGGCTAACACTAGAGTAAGTTATCCAACATTAGGGGTCGGCAAACTTTTTGGCTTCAGGTGCTACTTTGAAAAGTTCACATCTCTGGCTGAGTGTGCCTCCATATTGAAAATATTTAGCTCATTTATTATAAATTGCCACATTGCAGATTTATATTGTACTTTTAGTGCAGTTTATTAGTTCATAATGTTACTCTAAATGTTATATGTTATAAAATTTCAATTTTTTTCTTGTAAAAGAAAAATTTGAAAGTAAACTGAAGTAAATCCTTACATTCTGGTGTCTGTTATTTCATATTCTCAGCTACTTTATTTCAAGAAATTGTCAAAAACATCATCTTTATATAAAATATAACTATCTGCTCTAAGTCATTTAATCAGCGGAACTTTTTTTTTTCTTGACAATTTACTCTGTGCGCCCCTCAAAAATCCTCCACCTGTGTAGTTTTGCTGACTCCTATCCTACATGTTTCTATGTCTAAAAGCTCCATAGTTTGCCTATGGTGTCTCTGCACCACAGACTTTGGTCTGGATGACTTACAAAATGTCTATTTGACAGGCTGAGTACTATCACCTGCTCGCTGAGAAGATCTACAAGATCCAGAAGGAACTAGAGGAGAAGAGGAGGACCCGGCTCCAAAAGCAGGGTCTGGGTCTTGGGCCAGGTGGCATGGGACAGCCTCCCACAGGACTACCTCCAAGTGAGTAGATGCTACAGAGTCTCTGCAAATGTTTTAAGTTTTAATCTCTACAAATTTTTCCAAATTTGTCCTCTACTCTGGTACAGATGGCCCACTTCCTGATCCATCTATGGTGCGAGCAGCCGGACCTAATCAGTTAAATAGGATGCCAGGACCAGGTAAAAAATGCCTAAATTTGAGCTAAAGACTGAGTTAGTTGGATCCATTTGTATTAAAACATTTGTTATTTTCAAGGTATGAATCAGTTCAATCAAATGGGCATACCTACTATGGGCCAGAGGTCCACACCTCCTCTACCTATGGGTGTGCCAGGAAACCAGGTTGGCATTTCTCAAATTAATTTAAAACCTGAATGATGTCACTGCAATGCTCATGCTCTTTACTTTTTTAGATGGGAATGGTGGGGCCCAGAATGGGACAACCCAGTGTAAACCAGTACATGTCACAGGGGCAGTTCCCCAGCTCAGGTCCAGGTGTGGGTGCAGTCCAACCTGGGATGTCCCAGCCTGGTGCGCCGGGAGGCATGGGACAGGTATGGACAGCTGCCATTGTCATAGCTCCTATTGATTGGGCTGATAATAGCTTTATATAAATTAACAAACTAATAACTGTCTCTATTTCTCCCCTCCCAGACACAGATGGGCACTCCTCCTTCTCTTCCAGTAGCCAGTCCTCTCGCACAGCCAGGCTCAGTCAGTGGACCCAGTGGTGCATCCACAGTTGGACCCTTGGGTCCCCAGAGTGTTGGCAGTGGAGGTCCAAACTCAGTTGTTGGACCTCCTGCTTCGTCAATAACTCCTAATGCGAACCAGCAACCAAATGCCATCCCGAATTTGGGAGCCATGCGAGGCAGCTCTCCCTCCCCTGCTCACAGTCGGTCCCCTACACCTCACCAAACACCTCCCAGGATACCTGGATCCCAAACCCCACAACCACACACCCCCGGGGCAGCCCAACTGCCACCCCCAGCTGCACCGCAGCCAAACCAGCTCGGCCAGGGCCCCGGCTCAAATAAGCCTCTTCAGCAGCACATGGGGGCAGCGGGCTCCACCACTCCGTCACATCCAGGACTAACCACCAATTCCACAGCACATGCTTCTCAGCTTCCACGCACTCCAGTCAGTGTTTCAAATCCCTCTACACTTCACAAGTGAATTTAGTAGTGTTGGTAGCATGTGTGGATGAACTAATGTTTTGTGTCTCTTTTATTAGCTGTCCCAGAAGGGCTCCTTTCCACCCGACAGCCAAGCTCATACTCCAGCCTCTGTCAGTAGTTTGGATACTAGCTCACAGCAGCCACAGTCAGACACCTCCACCACCAACCTGGACTCCAAAATGGAGATCAAGCAGCAGGACGAAGAAGAGGAGAGCGATGCTGGCAGCTGCTCCAAAGGTGGCAAGCTCAGCAACCTTAAGACGGAGGAGAAACCTGTGAAATGTGAGCTGAAGAAGGAGGACTGCTCTGACGAAGGAGGTAAAGGAACTCCAATGGACACATCCTCTTTGTCCACAACTTCTGGGGTGAAGACAGAGGACAGGAAGCCAGACATTAAGAAGGAGGTAAAGGATGAAGAGGGTTCTACAGAAACCACTCCACAGGCACCAGCAAAGAAAAAGAGTAAGTTCATGTTGTATTTGTTTAATTTGAAGCAGGTTTGACTCGTATAATGACCTTTATGTTCCACTTTTTTCAGTCTTTAAGCCTGAGGAGCTGCGTCAGGCTCTGATGCCTACGCTGGAATCTCTGTATAGACAAGACCCAGAGTCTCTGCCTTTCCGGATGCCTGTCGACCCCCAACTACTATGTATACCAGTATGTGCTTCCCATCAAACAATCATCAGTCTCTTTTCACACTTTGAACTATTTAGTCTTGTTACAGTCAAATAAATCATCTACTTGTGATATTGCAGGATTATTTTGACATTGTGAAGAACCCTATGGACCTGTCGACAATAAAAAGGAAACTGGATACAGGTTGATGCTTGTTGAAACGAGTATCCTTCATTATTGGAAAACAGTGGTGCTTAGGCTTGGGATCTTTGCTTTTCTCTTCAGGTCAGTACCAGGATCCGTGGCAGTATGTAGATGATGTCTGGCTGATGTTCAACAACGCCTGGCTGTACAACCGTAAAACATCCAGAGTCTATAAGTACTGCTCTAAGCTCGCTGAGGTCTTTGAGCAGGAGATTGACCCAGTCATGCAGTCTCTGGGTTACTGCTGTGGGAGGAAGGTGAGATGTGAAAATTGAATTTAAGCAAATTTGGCATTTAAACAAATTTTGAATCTCAGTCAAAAATGATTTTATATATGCCAATAGTTGATAATGGCACTGTAGATGGCTCACTCATCTATTTTCTTGTCCATCAGCTGGAGTTCTCTCCTCAGACCTTGTGCTGCTATGGGAAGCAGCTGTGCACTATTCCCAGAGATGCTGCTTACTTTAGCTACCAGAACAGGTATGGAGGGGGTCAAACTGTCAAGGTTTGCACATACTGTGGCACCCCTACAGTACATGCTAAGGGGTAGTTGTTTTGAAGTAGTAATATAAATTAATTTGTCAAATTGTTAGTGAAACTAAAGTTAAAATATTGAATTATTGACCTGAGCAGTCGCCTACACCTACTTGTTCATAACTGTTTGATGTGTCTATATCGTCTTGTGCTATAGCCTCCCCTGCTTCCTTCCACCATGCTGTAGCGTTCCCATAGTTTTGGCTATTGTTCTGTTTGCTGTGATGGTGTATGTCATCCTTTCATGTCGAATTTGCTAATCTGTGCTCTGCCTCGGCTCTCTGCTGTGTGTTGTCTTGGATGTTTGTCTTGTTTCTGGTTCATGTCTCTTGTCTTGTCCTTGTTTCCAATGGCTGTGATGTCAACATTGGCTTGCTTGTGCCTTGACCAACCATGCACCTCCAAATCCATTCCCCATCCCACCACCCTCACCCCTCAAATCCATGCCTGGCTGTTGTGATGACGACTTCCCGCTGTCCTGCGCTCCTTCCTGCTTGCGCCGCTTCTGGCTCCCTGCCTTGCCCACGCCCTGTCCCGCTTGGCGACTGCCGTCCCGTGCACTGTCTGTGATTGACTGGGCTGTGGGAATGGTGTAGTTCACCAAAATTTGGGCTTCTTGCTGACAGGTACCACTTCTGTGAGAAGTGTTTCAACGAGATCCAGGGAGAGACTGTTTCCCTGGGAGACGATCCCACGCAACCTCAGACGTGAGTATTAGAAACGTTTTATTTTTATTTTTAGTTATTCACTATTTATGCGCTTCTTTCCAGCAAAGGGGTAACCATTAACGGTAATGGATATTTCCAGTACTTAAAATTGTAAATTTATTTGATTTAGTCAGACAATATTATAGCTCTAATAAATAACACATCTATTAATTTGTTGAATAGTCCAGCAGAGTGACTAGTTAATTTGGCTTTGAAAAAGAGAGGATACTGTGTCTATTAGCAGCATCACTTGATTGTGACATTTTTACTTTGTAATTGAAAGGGTATACAATTAAAGTTTTGAAATTAAACATTTATTGCATTTGTCCTTTTTAGATCTATCAACAAGGATCAGTTTGAGAAAAAGAAGAATGACACACTGGATCCTGAACTGTAAGTTGTTCATTTCCACTCATCAGTTGGCATTAAGTGGAATGGCCTCATCTTACTTATGTCTTTATTCTATAGGTTTGTTGAATGTATGGATTGTGGACGGAGGATGCACCAGATTTGTGTTTTGCATAACGACACAATATGGCCATCTGGGTGAGTGTTCTATTTTGGAAATTTTATTTGAGTGTTTGCCTCACTATTATTTACTTTTTTTGCTTCTTGTTTTTACATGTAAACAGTTTTGTATGTGACGGCTGCTTGAAAAAGACAAATAAGACGAGGAAAGAAAATAAATATTCTGCCAAAAGTAAGTATCACTCACAGTTTAATACATAAACTCTAGCTAGATGCTGTTATCACTGTCCTAAAACTAAACAAAATTGTCACTCTTGAACAGGGTTGCCCCAGACAAAGCTGGGCTGCTACTTGGAGACACGGGTAAATGACTATCTGAAAAGACAAAGCCATCCAGAGGCAGGAGAAGTCTTCATTCGTGTTGTTCATGTCTCTGATAAAGTGGTGGAGGTCAAACCAGGAATGAAGTCAAGGTAGGGAATTACTTGAGGAAAATGTGAATTTTTATTTTGTATTCTTTTGTTCACACATGTGTTTGGCTCTAGATTTGTGGATAGCGGGGAGATGTCCGAGTCATTCCCCTACAGAACAAAAGCCCTTTTTGCGTTTGAGGATATCGATGGGGCAGATGTCTGTTTCTTTGGAATGCATGTTCAAGAATATGGATCAGACTGCCCACAACCCAACCAGAGGCAAAATGTTTTTTAAGATAATTTGACATGTAAATGTGCTTTGTTATTGTAAATCTAATTATCTAAATATTTTCTGACATTCACATAGGAGGGTCTATATCTCTTACCTGGACAGTGTGCACTTTTTCCGACCTCGAAGCCTAAGAACTGCAGTTTACCATGAAATCCTCCTTGGATATTTGGAATATGTGAAAAGATTGGGGTGAGTTAGATTTGCTTTTAAAGCAAAGACCAAAGATTCTTGGTGCTTAGGTTTGGTGTTTTTTTTTTTGTCCTTGCAGCTATACAACTGGCCACATTTGGGCTTGCCCTCCAAGTGAAGGGGATGACTATATTTTCCACTGTCATCCTGCTGATCAAAAGATTCCCAAACCCAAGCGCCTTCAGGAATGGTATAAAAAGATGCTGGACAAGGCAGTAGCAGAGCGGATAGTGCATGACTACAAGGTAGGCAAAAGCAAAGCTATTTTAATGAATGAATTTGATCAAATGTACACTTAAATTCTCATCTTTTATTTTACTAATTGTATTTTACTTATTTCACTCAAAGGACATCTTCAAGCAAGCTACTGAGGATCGTCTGACCAGTGCTAAAGAATTGCCCTACTTTGAGGGGGATTTTTGGCCTAATGTGTTGGAGGAGAGCATTAAAGAGTTGGAGCAAGAGGAAGAGGAACGAAAAAGGGAGGAAAACAGCACTTCAAATGAAAGCATTGATGTGAGTGTGTTGTGCTTAGATATAGAAATGGCCAGAACCTTATCTTAACTTTAAAGAACTGACATTTTATTGTTTTTTTCATTCTGTAGGATACAAAGGGTGACAGTAAAAATGCAAAGAAGAAGAACAATAAGAAGACAAGTAAGAACAAGAGCAGCCTGAGCCGAGCCAATAAGAAGAAACCTGGGATGCCCAATGTCTCCAATGATCTGTCACAGAAACTCTATGCCACTATGGAAAAACACAAAGAGGTATTTTAACTGACATTGTATGAATATGTCTGCAACTGTAAAATTGTTTTCCCATGGATATTCTGTGTTTTTACTTGTCATCTCGTTTTGTTTGTAGGTGTTTTTTGTGATCCGGCTCATTGCCGGCCCAATGGCAAATGCCTTGCCCCCAATTTCAGACCCTGATCCACTGATGGCCTGTGACCTGATGGACGGCCGTGATGCTTTTCTCACTTTGGCACGGGACAAACACCTTGAGTTCAGCTCGCTCAGAAGGTCCAAATGGAGTACCATGTGCATGTTGGTAGAGCTGCATAACCAAAGTCAAGACCGCTTTGTATACACCTGTAATGAATGCAAGCATCATGTGGAGACCCGTTTCCACTGCACTGTCTGCGAGGTAAGTTTTGCTCTGTTTTTGTATTAACATTTTACATGCTGTGTCAGTTTACTTTATAAACTTATGTTTGACTCTCCATAGGATTACGACCTCTGCATCACATGTTACAATGCTAAGGGCCATGAGCACAAGATGGAGAAGCTAGGCCTTGGCTTGGATGATGAAAGCAGTAACCAGGCTGCTGCCACTACCCAGAGCCCTGGGGACTCTCGTCGCCTCAGTATCCAGCGCTGCATCCAGTCTCTGGTCCACGCTTGCCAGTGCCGAAACGCCAACTGCTCTCTGCCGTCCTGCCAGAAGATGAAGCGGGTGGTGCAGCACACAAAAGGCTGCAAGAGAAAAACCAATGGTGGCTGCCCCATTTGCAAACAGCTCATTGCTCTGTGCTGCTACCACGCCAAGCACTGTCAAGAGAATAAGTGTCCCGTCCCATTCTGCCTCAACATCAAGCACAAGCTGCGACAGCAGCAACTGCAGCACCGCTTACAGCAGGCTCAGATGCTGCGCCGCAGGATGGCCAGCATGCAGCGAGTGGGACAACCTACCCCTGGAGGTGGCCCTGGTGGAAATGGCCTGCCCTCCCCAGGACCAAACAATGGTGCAACAGGTCCTGGGACTCCAACATCAGTAGGGACTCAGCCTTCAACCCCACAGACACCAACACAGGGAAACATGGGTCTGACCCAACAGCAGACAGTGGGCCTGGGGCCAATGGGAGCACAGCAACAACAGGTCTCACAACCAGGTGGCCCTCACCCTCAGCACCACATGCACCAGTTTCCCATGTCCGGGCCTGGAGGTGGGGGCATGATGAACGCCCCTCAACAGCAGATGGTCCCTTCACTCCAGCAGCAGTCCAATGTCCAACAGCTCCAGCAGCACCCGGGTGCTCTGCCTCCTTACAACGCCAGGCCATCAGGCGCCTCTCCAATGCACCAGTCGTTGGGAAAACCTGGACTGGGTCCTGCCACCCCACCTCAGCAGCAACCTTCTCAAGGACAGGGTCCCATTCCCATCCCAGGCCAACAAGGACCTCCACTAGCAGCTGTAGAGACTGCTCTCAAAATCCAGCGCCTTGCTGAATCCCAGAGACAGATGGCCCAGATTAGGGGTATGGGTCCAGGAGGCATGTTACCACCCCACACTCACCACCAGAACCCTCAGGCTCAGATGGGTATGTCACACATGGGCTCCCAGGGCATGCCCCCCCAGGGGCAGGGGGTAGCCAGGACTATGATGGACCAGCAGCCTGGGATGATGGGAGGTCCACAAGGTCAGCTTCCTCCCCAAGTCCAGCAACAGCTTCAACAGGTGCAGCAGGGAGCAGGACAGATGCCTCCCAACCAGCAGTGGGGCCCTACAGGAGCACCTATGAATGCACAGCAGCGGCCACCCATGTTGAGTCATATGACCACCCAGCAGCAGCAGGTTCCCCCACAACAGCAGCAGATGAGCCAGCAGCAGAACCGTGGGATGATGCAGGGGGCAGCAGCGGCAGCTCTCGCTGGAGCAGGAGGAAATCTGCCTCAGGCCGCTCTGCAGGAGCTACTCCGCACGCTACGTTCCCCCAGCTCCCCTCTTCAGCAGCAGCAGGTACTCAACATCCTGCGCTCCAATCCTACCCTCATGGCTGCTTTCATCAGGCAGAGGGCAGCGCGCTATCAAGGAGGAAATGGGCCAGCACAGGGAGGAGCAGGCAGATTCCCTGGACCTGGTGTTGGCGGGCCTGGGACTAACCAGCTACCCAACATGGATGGACAGCAGCAGATGGGCACCCAGCCTGGGATGAACATGGGCCAAGGGGCACCTGGCGGTAACATGGCCTCCATGGCCCAACTGCAGCAGCAGCTCCAACAACAACAGCAGCAGCAACAACAGCAGCAGCAGCAGCAGCAGCAGCAGCAACAACAGCAGCAGCAGCAGCAGCAGCAACAACAGCAGCAGCAGCGGCCCATGATGCCTCCAAACCTTCAGCAGCAACAGATAGCTGCCCTGCAGCAGCAACAGCAGGGGGCGATGGTGGGCCAGCAGGGCCAACAGGGCAACATGACCAACTTGAACCCTCAGTTTAGAGAGCTGCTTATGCGGAGACAGATGCAGCAGCAACAACAACAACAGCAGCAGCAGCAACAGCAACAGCAACAGCAACAGCAACAGCAACAGCAACAACAACAACAACAACAACAACAACAGCAACAGCAGCAGATGAGCCAGGGCCAGTTCCAGCAGCAGGGCCAGCAGCAGGGCTTCATGCCAAGCCAGAGCCAGCCAGGTGTACCCCCCTCCTCCCAGCCTCAGCCTGGAGCCCAGCCGCAGCCAGGAGGACCACAGGGTGCAGGCCCAGGGCAGGGCTACCAGGGTGCCTCCCCCCAGGTGGCAGCAGCCCTCCAGCAAAGACTCCAGCAGCAAATGCACCTCCAGCAACAACAGAACGCAATGGCTGGAATGGCTGGTCCAGATGGAGGGCCAGGTGGAGGTCCAGGAGGACCAGGAGGACCCCAACTTCAACCTGGACCAGGAGGTCCGGGCCAGCCGCAGCAGCAGCCACATGGACAGAACCAGAGTATGCTGCACCAGAACATTCATCAGAGGCTCCTGCAGCAGCAACATCTGACAGGGGGCTCCCCGGCCCAGCACAGCAGCCCCCTAAGTCCACAGCAGCAGTTGGCCCAGTCACCCCACCTGCAGGGACAGGCAGGGCTCGGCCCAGCAGGCTCTTTAAGCAGCCAGGTGAGATCTCCCCAGCCATCCCCGCGGCCACAGTCACAGCCACCTCACTCCAGCCCGTCACCGCGCATGCAGCCCCAGCCCTCGCCTCACCGCATCTCCCCTCAGACTCAGACCGGCTCCCCGCACCCCTCCCACCTCAGCCAGCACCACTCCATGGCCCCTCCACAGCCCCCACAGCCCCAGCAGCAGCAGCAGCCCCCAGGAGCCTCTATAGACCCTGCCCAGTTTACGCCAGACCAGAACTCTATCATGTCCCAGCTAAGTGGGATGAGTGGGTTGCACAGCGGGCAAGGAGGACAGTCGGACATTTTGGGGGGCAATACTAGTGGGTCGGGTAACACCAACCAGGATCTTGGGACAAACATGAACCATGGTCTAAACTTGATGTAGCCTTGACACCAGACTATGTCACCCAAATCACAAACTGCCATGGAATGCGGGGGAGGCTCTAGTGTGGGGTTTTAGAAGTTTTAATTTTTTATTTAAATATTTTTGTGATGTACAAATGAGAACTGAAGCTTCCTTCCTATGGGAGATGAAACATGAATCTTAGAAGTCAGTAAATGAATAAATTAAAACAATGGTAAGTTATTGCTGTTAATATATATCTATATATTTTTGCCAATTGTGTACAAAAGGTGGAAGGGCAGTGTTTCAGGTTGAAGATATTTCTTCCTTAGTCTATGACAATATTTTTGGGGACTGAGAATTTTGCCTTTTTATGAATATTTTTAAGATTTTAAATGTGGCTAAAATTAAAGTGAGTTGACACGACGTACCTTTTTATATTGTTTTGTTTTCCTCTTTAAAAGCCCACTTATGATTGTATGTTTTTGCAGAGAATTAACTATTTTATTTCTGAATTTATTTTTGCTTTTGATCATAATACAAACATCAGCATATCTTCCGTTTTCGTTTTCCATCCCAATGTATATTTAACTGTGACAATTCACTTCTGTCAGCGTTTCCACTTTCCGCTTTACAGGTTTTGACCTAAACCTGAGCAGTGTTGGGGATTGGCTTATAATGTAACAATAACAACAAGGCCTACAAACTACCCACAGATCATTTCTTCTCAGCTCACCTCTTGACCCTTCCATCTTCAGTTCTCCTTTGAATGTCTCTAGAACCTATTTTCCCTGTGTCGCCTGGTCTCCTAAACATAAGGGATGAACAGTGGATGCCTGGCTGCGTTCTCAAACAGAACTGGCCAAAATCGCTCTTGTATATAGATTACCTTGTTTATATACTGTGATTTAAAAGGGGGTCGAGAATGTTGTGTATTATGCTTTTAGAGGTTTAAGAAATTCCGGCCTGTCCCAGAATACGGTTTTCCCTCCTCACCCTCACGACTGCCTCTTAAGCCACACTTCAACGTTAGTACTGTACAAAGTAAGACAAAATAGTTAATACGGTTTTGTAATGAAAGTTTAAGATGTAAAAAAGAAAAAAATAACCTGTACATACTTATACCTTATGAGCAGAGAGAGTATTTTCTGCTGTTTTTTCCCTCGTTTTGATTGGATATTTGCTGTATCTGTAAAAATTAAAAGTACTCCGGAGCTACTGTACAGTATTGAGATTTTTTCTAAGGTACAGTTTAGGGTGTGGTAGGTCACGAGCACCAATGCGCCTTTTCAGTGTATTTTTGACATGGGTTTTGGGGGGAGGGGTTCTATACAACAAGTCACATCTGAAACTGGGAGTAGAGGCAGAGTAGATGGTGTTAAAGATGTGGCGAAAACGATTTAAATCTGGTCATTTAGCTTTTTACGGAGAAGACACAATATTCACATGCTCACTATTTTTCTCTAAGGTTGCTGGGTTTGGGGTGGGCATCAGAACCTGGTGGCAATATATCTTGAGACTTATTTTATAAGAAAAAAACAAGGAAAACTGTCTTTTATATATAGATATATTATTTAATTTTATTTTTTTGGAAATAAAACTTGAAGCTACAGGAATTATTAGATAAAACATGTTTTGTTTTGTATTAAAGATGTTATTGTGATGCAAAAAGACACTGCAGACAGTCATTCAGTTTGCCCTGGGGAGGCTGTGGTTGGAGTATATTCTACCATTCTTTTTGTGTACATGAATATAAATGTAAACATACTGAATCACTGTACAAAATGATGGCAACTGATGAACAAATAATTTTGTTTTTATCATTACTTCTCCGAAAAGAGACTGGAAATAAGACTATTTAAATATTTGTTTAGTATTCAGATGGAATCTTTGACCACTTTTTTGTTCCTCTTGTTAACAATTTTGGTGCTTGCTGAGAGAAAGCAAAAATAACTGTTGCTCCATTTTCATTAGTTTCTTTTTTTTTAAGTTATTTTGGTGGTCTGATTGTTTTTTGCCAATAAATTAATTGTACAATAAAGTATGTTTGTACCATTGGGAAGAAACCAATTCTCCCGGGCTCGGTTTCTCTTTCCTGGACTCATCTCAAAACCAACAGAATTTGTATAATCAATGCAACATTTATTGTTTAAAATGGTAGTATAAACATTGTACCTTTAGTAACACTTCCAAACACTGAAGCAGGTAATCTGCGTCCAAACAATTACATAAAGTGCATTCTGCTCTGTAGTGGACGGAAGCTCCACATGTGACAGGCCACAAGTAAACGGGCAACTCTTACAGTTAATAAGCTACATTCAAGTCAAGGAAAAAAAAAAAAGGACCTTCAAAAGTACAGGTTTCTCCACCTCACCTGGATGTCTCCTCAACCAAGTATCAAAATATTAAATGTGTCACACAAAATTGGCAACAAAACATTCCCCAGGCACTTTCTATAAACACTGTTGAGCGACCATGGAATGTAACATTGGAATTCATTTGGGTCTTTTTTTGGAATTCAAAAATAAAAAAAGTATTAGATATTAGCCCCGTCTAAAACTTTACAAGTTTTAGAGGTTTAAGAGATTCCAAACTTGAGAAGTTCTTCAGTTCAGTCCTAATAGCTTTAAATACCAAATTACATGTTTTTACTTAGGGCCAAGAAATTGTCACTCACCTTGAAGTCTTTGGATTTTATTACTCAAGAATACACCAAACTCTGTAACTTGTGACCATTTCAAAATGTGCAAACCTTTAAAAAAAAATTCTAAATATATTATAATCTACATTGCCATAACTTAAACTTACCCATTTGTTTTGTATGTTAAGGGGCAAGAGAGAAGACACCAGAGAAAACAAAATAGACACTGCAGAGAAGAAGAGCATGCAGTCAGTCAAATACTGGATCAGATTTGACACACTATGTCACAGTTATACATTAACAGTCTAGAACTGCTACATACCTTAGTGACTGTGGTTACATGCATACTCTATATCTGATTATTACCAGATTTTTTTAGTTACAAGACTGTTAAAATGCACTGTAAAAAGTAAAATCATCTATTTTTTTTTTCAGATTATGGTCCCTTTGATTACTCACATCAGATTTTGTGGTTTACATGTCATTTAAATATTCTTCGATGTCCAGAAATCAGATTATAATCAGATTTTGGTCTACATGTGAACATAGCCAATGGGGTGAGTTTCTACAATCCAGTATTGAAAACTACCAAGACAGCGGCAGTTTCACATGAACTAAACCTTCTAAGCCAGGGGTCGGCAATAATTTGCAACCAAGATTATTATGCATTTATATTATAATATATTTTATAATCAATTATTTTGTCTTCTTATATTTTACAAACTGAAAGAATAAGTACATTGAAGGTAAATTTGTATTGCAATTATTCCTATGTATTTAAGCCTCTTAAACTTCCACAGATTTAGATCATAATGAACCAATAATTCATTAAGAACGATTCAGGCTCAGTAACTACTTAATTCTAAGGGGTTGGGGTATTAATTAAGTAGTTATAAGCCTGAATCAATCAATAAATGTATTCATAGTAAATTAAGTAATTTTAAGGCATGAATAATTGTGTTCCTGTCACTTTTTTTTTTTTTTTTTTTAAACTAAAATGAAAAGAATATTGTAGGTAAGCGTAAGTGTGCATGTAAAAGTGTTGCTGCTCTGGAAGTCTCTGGACACCACCTGATAAACAGAATAATGCTATGTACTGTATGTGTGTAAACTTTGTTGTCCATGTCTTCTCAGTACTCAGGCAGCCACACCCCGGTCCCTGAAGAACCCCTGTGCCTCTGCACTCTCTGTAAACGTGACCGTGTGAGAGTTTATGGTGATGTCTGTGACTGTCACCTCTGCACATGACACTGGGCTCCACATGTGGCTCTGCTGCCCCGGTAGACTGCACACATCATGGGGTAAAGAGGGGCTTTGGGAGGGTCTACTCTTCTGTCCTAAAAGAAACACAGCGGTTAGGTTGAACACAAATGTGCGTATGAATGGCTAGCACTCATGTTTCGCAGCAAGAAGGGTTGCGTTCACTCCCCTGGTCACTCGGGCCTTTCTGTGAGGAGTTAGCATGTTTCTCTTTGTGTCTGGGTGGGTTTTCTCTGGGTACTCCAGTTTACTCCATCAACCTATAGGTATAATTCTCCAGCTTAAGTAGTCCTGACAAAGACTAGGTCAAGATCATGAAGATGGGTCCCTGAGCAGAGCACTGTGGTACCCACTGCTGATAAGGATGGGTCAAATGCTCTGGACAAATTTGAAAAAATGGCCATACCTGCTTGTCAATGCCCGATCTCATCTGATCTCGGAAACCGGCCAAGCATGATTAGTACTTGGACGGGACACTGTTGGGAATTCCAAAGGCAAGACCTCACCCACATTGCCTGCTATGAATGTGGTGTGTATATGAGTGGTGGTCAGAGGGGCCAGTGGGTCTACCCCAGGTGTGAATGAATAATGTAATGCTTTGAGTGTTTTCAAAGGTAAATCCAATGTATTATTAAATGATGGAAAGCAATACTTTATACTTTTGAATTCACCTGCAGCGTCTATCAATGTAATTGCAATATGACTCTTTTTTGCATCTAACCTAATAATAACAGAGTGCATAATCTTGGCTGATGAAGATACACTTAACTGTTGACGTGTCCTCCCTCTGACCCCTCTTCTTCATCATCTCTAGTGTCCTGCTCCTCCTGCTGACCCCAGTGCAGGGCAGGACTGGAGAGCTCCGAGCTGTAGCATCCCCCTTGTGTTCTGTGTGGGATCGATCGGGACAGAGACAGGCGCAGACGTGGAGCTGACTTGTCTGGGAACCTGTGGGAACTGCGTAGGTCCATTCTGTAAAATGTTTTCTGCAAAAGAATCAAGAATGTTTTATGTGAATCTTCTGTTGTATGTAATCAATTTATGAAGAGTATGCAGGATTTTTTTTTTAAACTAGTTCAGTGATATCAAAATAGAAGTGTACCATTTAAAGTGAATTGTTTAGTTTAAGGTGCACGATGTAACATTTATTGTGGTGTTGTGTTTTCTTGTGCCTAAAATGCAATAGATTAATCAATCTATCTTATTTTTTATTACAGCAGTTTTGTTTCTTGTTTTTTTTTGCTCTAAAACACCTTGAGAAATGTGCATTCTTACTGTCAACAAGGTAGCCTTTCCATAGATCTAGCCTGTGACTTGACCTAGTGATGTTACATGCTTGTCTAAATTGACATAAATAGATTTAATGCCATACTGTGGAATACAGGCAAAGCAATAACATCTCAGTGGAAACGAGTGGCATTACCTCCAACAGAAAAGTTATTACCACCAAAATAGTTTGTAGCACAAGAGTTATCTAGTGACCTCTAGAAATGTTTAAGAAAATAAATACCTGCATATGAACAAAGCTATAAAAACTAAGAACTACATATTAAAAGGTGAGATATATGCTAAAGTAGAGTTACTTTCACCTGGAGATGTTTTTTGGACTTGGGTCCTTTTCTTCTATGACGTAAACTCCGGTCCCCCTGATCTCTGTGTAGTATAAACACATAATAAATACTTAAAGAGGGCATATTGTGATATTGAGTTATGTTATAACATTGTTCCCTCATTAAAAACATGCCTGAAGAGGTTTTAGATGTCATCCATGCATGTTTCAGTAATTTAGCGATCTCTCAGACACTATTCGAACCCTCCTTATGGTTAGCTGTAAGATTCTGTCCAGTTCACAGCCCACATGCCTCTGTCACCCATGCTCCCTCAGGATAATTTTCTATACATTTTCTATACAAAATCATAGTACAAAACAACACACACAATTCACTACAACTTCATAAACCTGAGGCAATGTGCAGTAGATTCATTAGCGGGATGTACACTGATTGTGTTGTGATAATGCTCTGAAGGGGGAGTGACTTAGGGCGGGGAGCATCAGGAGGGCAGACATAGAGCGTGAAACTTATAAGTTGTTGTTGTTGTTTGAAGAAACATGGTGATCTAAATATGTTGTCTGTTAGTAGTTAATATCCATACAAGTACAATATCTGCTCTTTAAAACTGCCACGCTGACTGTTATGATGAGTCTTACTTGTTGTTAAACGCCTGTAATAATCTGTGGTCCAGAATGTGCATCTCTGGCTCCCAGGTGCTGTATCTACAACAAAAGTGAAAAACTTTAATTTTTGGCGGGGGACAAATGGATATGTCATGGTTCAGTGCTTACTTTGGAGGCCATCCCTTCCATTTGAGCAGATATTCCACATTCCCCTGTGAACAAGCCAATGGAATACATCAGGCTGCATCTATTTTCTGCGTACATATTAAAAGTAGTAAAAGTTGTAGTGTATTATGAACTTATGGGTTGCACAGTCACCAATCTTATTTGTTTCTATGATTCATTGGCCAAGTTGGTCGATCTACGTATAGCCTATTTTTGCTATCATTTCCTGTTTTGTTTCCATGACATTCACAATTAAAAGGCTATTTCTGTAGTGTAAAATGTATGCTTTCATATAACAGCCCAGCCTCTGACAGTTAGTCATCCTCTATGTGAAATCATATTTCAGTCTCTCCGATGTATTTGCAGAAGATGAAGTCATGCATTTTCCTGACAATGTGTTAGTCACTATAGCTGAGCTACTGTCTGTGGTTTAACCTTAGAGTGTTATACTTACATTTCCTATTTTGTAACCTTTAGCCCAGCCCTAATTTGTTGTTTTAATGTCTTTATACTATTATATGTTATGCTGATGTTGAGCCTATGTAGTTACTGTAGGTGGAGCTCTTTTTATTTTATTTGTAAATAGTATTAGGCTAGTATATTATGCGTAGATTTAGCTCCCCGCTTAGTCCAGAAGCTAACTATATTTACAAAACCATAGCCCAATAGACTAAGCTACACTTCGTCATATATTTAATAGTAATGCACAATGTATAAAATGAATGGGGGGAAAAAAATAGGACGGATAGGAGAAAATTTGCTAATTTACGCTAAAAAAAATGACGTTTGTTTAATTAGCCTTTTATTTTATATTATGTTTTTAATTGACTACCTCAGCCAATGACAGACTAACGCAATGACAACATCCAGCCCCGCCCCCCTCCCCCCGTGCTCGTGCAGCTCGCGAGGACACAAGCAGCGCGCCTCTGTCCTTTGATCTTTAAACGCAGCGTAAAGTCGTAAAGCACTCTCTCAGAATGTACATTATTTATATTATTAATTCGGCAATAATTAGTTGATAAATGTTTTTTTTTTTTTTTATCTTACCTTTCTAACTCTTTTCTTCAGAATCGACTCCACCGCGAACACCTGCTCTCCTATCGCGGAGAGCTCCATTTCTGACTCTGCCCGTAGCTTCAAATCGAGTCAAGTAAAGTGGGGTTAGCCTATTCCAGGTTAAAAAGAAACTACGCCAGAAAAAAAAAAAGAATGACACCGCACTTTTCGTGGCTTTCTCTTCGTTATCAGCCCTTCGACTTAGTTTGGGAAGCGTTTTAATACGGGTCGACCTCCTCTTATTGGATGTTTCGGCGTTTCCAGTGACTTTACAAAATCTGCGACACATCTGCACACTGCTCTGCGCGCCCCCGCTGCATCCATCCATCCACGGGCGCGCTCACGGCTCCATCCTCGCGCGCCGCTTCATCAACAACAGCAACATCATAACGTAATAACATTTTTTTTTTTTTTTTTTTTAATTCGTCATAGATAAACAAAAAAAGGATGAGGATAAAAACGATGGGGCTTGTGCGTAAAAAAGGAAATATTGGGTAAAAATCGACTTTCGTGAGCTTATAACAGTGCTCCCTCATCATTATTATTGTTATTTTACCTCAGTTGTGCGGTTACATGCAATACATCTGATTAAAAAAAATAATAATAATACATTTTGCAGTTTGCATGTCATTTAAATAAAAGGTCCAGAGATAATAACCCGATTTTTGGTACACATGTGAACATTGCCACTGATTCTTGTTTGAGTCATCATGTATTGTCCTTCATGTGAGGCTTGAGTGCTTAGACATTTAAGTTTTCCCCTACCAACTATCCCCACCCACGTGTTCTGTAAAAAAAAAAAAAAAAATTGCAGTAAAATGCCACTATGAATCTGAAGATTTTTAATAGAATGTCAATGGATCCACTTTGCCATTTATAAGCAGTTTTAGATCCATTTTGTCTTTTACAATTAACAAAATGTAAAATAATGCTCTACATATACCACCGTTTATAATAATAAAATAGTATAATATCTTTCCTTTAAAGTGACATACGCTTTTTATTTATATGCAAAAATACAAAAGAAAATACAGCAAGTTTTTTTTTTCATTTTGGATTGACATGGCACAGCAAATGTGATAGTTCTCCATGTGATTGTGTGTGATACTTGCCATACAGTCAAGGCATAACAGAAAAGTCATTGGAACAGTACATGTCCACATGTGTGTCAACAAAAGTGATGCCCTAAGTAAACCTTTCCATGTCACTCTTATAACATAAGGTCCTTGGCTGGATTTGACATCTAATGATTCAAGTCCAGAAATGGCTATTTACAACCACACTTTTGCATCTTAAAGGGCACTAAGCACGTTTTTAGGTGGTGGGTCTGAATTCAAAACATTTCTATTCTACTGGAAATATTGTTGCTTTGCCTGGAATGTTCCACATTATTGCATAAAACAGTGTCATCTCCATGGAGACAAGCAGATGGTTCTAGATAAGTTAATACCATACTGGAACATTCCTGGGAAACCAAAAACATTCTTGAGACAAGTGGCTGACCCTCCACCAAAAATGTTTATATAGTGCAAATTTAGAGCAAAATGTGTTGTTTAAATGTAAACTTTTAAGGCCATTATAATCAATATAATTACATGTACAATATAAATTTCTATTGAATGATGTGTAAGCTACATCATCACTGGAATCTCTTCTTCGGCGCACTTAACAATATTCAACCACGACATCACACGACTGGCTGGACATGTGAAGCCTTCAACAACTTGCACTTTTCTTGCTCGACAAACAACCATTTTCAAGACGTTTTTGTTACATAGGCACTCTATTTTTCATCTCTGTTCCATCTACAGACAGACACTTAACAAAACCAAGAAATCTAACACAACTACAAACATTTACATGTTTCTCCTTGTACATATTTGGCAGATATAAAACAGTTTTGGTGTGTAAAATTTACTGTGCATTTGGCATGGTATTTTTAGCACTTGCTTGTGATATCTTTGTCAATAAATATATATTACTCACTTGGTTGGAAAAAAAAATGTTTCCCAATAGAAAGTTTAATCACTTCCTGTAAATATTACAATCCAAAAAGAACTTCCACTAGAGGGAGTGCTTGAGCAAGGTGTTTGCATTGCTTGTTGCAAAGGTGAACTAGGCTTGGTTTGGCTAGTGGTGTTGGGTAGGTGGACAAAATGCAACACAGAAATGCATTGGTAACATGTTTTTTGACAGATGAGTGAAACAGAGAGCTAGTGGGTGGAAGGAACACACTTAGGTGAGATGGTAGGCTGTATAAAGCTTTTTTTTTTTTACTATGCCCAACCCAATATCTTTACAACTGGAGTATACAAGAAAACAACAAAATTGTAAATATATATATTAAAAAACAAACAAAACAAACACAAAATGTCTCCTCTTTTTTGAAATTTTCAAGTCTGTGTCGCAAAAAAAAAAAAAGGACTGTGATTGGTTTGATACTCCCTGTTAAGTTGCTTTGTCCCCCTTTGGAGATGAGTCCAGCAGTGGTGTTGTAAACAAGACTCAAAAAAAGGGAAGGAAAAAATTGTAAGTGTGCATCCAAACGACAGGCCACTCAACTTCCTCCTGTTCAGTGGCTGAGCTACTTCTTCCCTTAGTTATCGGTCCGCCATGTTTGGTGGGCCTCTACTTCATCGGACACCACCAACAGAAGTTCACAGTTTTTGCCACGCAGCTGTTGACGGAGAAACTTCCTGTAGGAATGTAAACAGAAGTGCCACGTACTTTACTAAAAAGATTATGCAAAACTGACTTAAGAGCTTAATGTAATAATGTTGTTACCTCATCAAAAACATACATAGAGTTGTGTTTTGTTTCATTGGTACATGTTTAAGTAACCGTTTTTATTAGTTTGTCTACGTCTCCAAAGCACAAAATGTTCTGTTCCACTTAGTGATGTCATGACACACCTACCTTTTACCTTTTTGTTGGAGAGATTGTTAATTCCAGGACCGAAATCATCCAAATGATTCTAGTGAAGGTGTATGGAGTTTAAAAACACTCTGGAGCACTTCCTGTATCACCCCATGACATCACAAGGTGGAACAAAGTGTTTTTTGTTTGAGAGAAGACCTCACCTTAAATATGCAGGATTTGTGTGTTTAACATGTGTGAATGAAATAAAAACAGAAAATAGCTTAATGTGGGCCCTTTCAAAATTAGAACAAATTTAAAAAGTAAATCAATATTCTGGTAGCATCTTCCACAACATTATGTGAAACGGCTTGTCGGCCATTTTCTTTTTATTAGACTTTTGAATGAACAGCATATTGAACCAAAAACAGTAGTTTTTTAGGGAAACTCCGATACTGATGCTGCATTCATATAATCTAGGAAATTCAGAACCAACTATGTACCATCAGACTTCCTAAAATACTTAGAGCAGCCCATGAAAGCAACAGTAACACTTGCATAACTTTAACTTGATTATTTTCTGATTCATTGGAAAGATACGTACAAACCATAGACTGTATACACAAACTACCAGTCTAATTTAAAACAATACTCTAATCATATTTGGAGGTCAAAGTCTGTTTTTTTTAAATGGGAGGTTCTGTTATAATTACTTAAATATAAACTCTAACATCATTGGAACAGTACATGTCCACATGTGTGTCAACAAAAGTGATGCCCTAAGTAAACCTTTCCATGTCACTCTTATAACATAAGGTCCTTGGCTGGATTTGACATCTAATGATTCAAGTCCAGAAATGGCCATTTACAACCACACTTTTGCTTCTTAAAGGGCACTAAGCACGTTTTTAGGTGGTGGGTCTAAATTTAAAACATTTCTATTCTACTGGAAATATTGTTGCTTTGCCTGGAATGTTCCACATTATTGCATAAAACAGTGTGTTTACAGTCTACAGTTTATGGTTGGAGATGACAAACTACCAGTGTAATTTAAAACAAAACTCAAATCATACTTGGAGTTCAAAGTCTGTTTTTCTGAATTGGAGGTTCTTTCATAATTACTTAAACATAAAATCTAACATCTAACATTTTATAATATATTACAAATAAATCAAATAAATCATTGTCGTTTCAAAAAAAGAAAACTTTACCTTCAGTTTCTTTCCTGGTATTTTAAAAACAAGCGCATGAATATTGGCATCAGAAGTGAATATTGACCTTACCTGAGTTCCTCCGGACTGCCGATGCACTGTGGGCTCCGGAGCTTGGAGTCCAGGTTGTAGTATGTCCCTGCCACCTCCCGGACCCCGATCCAGTGCTGGCGTTTGAGTGGCAGGCGGAAAGGACCCCAGCGCAGGTTGGACGGAACATTCAAAATGAAGCCGGTCACGTTGGACAGCTCTATGCTGCCCACATCCCTTTAAAAAACACAACTGCTGTGACATTTTACCCTCATTTGTTTTAGAGTGGAGTCCAAACAGGAATATGGGCTTGTCTGATAACAAGTGCAGTTCCTGATACAAGTGTGTCAGTGATTGTTTTTGTATGTCTCGTGGTGCTGATAACATGGCTGCTGATAAAACTGTCTCAGGCGCTTTAGAGTCTAGTAACTGAGTGCTGACTAATCAAAGAGCAGGCTCACTGCACTGCTGAGGGGCAAGAGAGGGGCAAGACAGGCTGTCATCCAACCCTCATCTCTGTGTTTTGCACATGTCAAATAGTGGAATAGCGGTACAAGACATGTGATATTAAAAGCTTAGAAATACAATTATCAATTACCTTCTTTTATCCCACCACACGGCCTCAAATCCACGGGTCTGCAGGGCGGCCATGATGACATTTACATCATAGTTTCCATTTCCCAGCATGCTCTTCTTATGGGGCGTCATTAGAGTACTTGGTGAAAGCCTGCAATGTAAAGAAAATTGCAGAACATATGCAAACTTCTTCTAGTTGATCCAATGGTAACTTAAGTTACCTCTGGTATATCTCCTGTAAAGCTTCTCTACTGAAGGCAGCACCATCTTGGAAGACGTTGTTGAGAGCGTGCAGGGCACACAGCTCTCTCCGCTGCTTTTCGTGGTAGATGACAGGAGGTGTGTGAGAGGGCAGAGGAGGTGCTTGTGGAG
The DNA here is from genome assembly GCF_009829125.3 of Periophthalmus magnuspinnatus. Taxonomy (NCBI): domain Eukaryota; kingdom Metazoa; phylum Chordata; class Actinopteri; order Gobiiformes; family Gobiidae; genus Periophthalmus; species Periophthalmus magnuspinnatus. The sequence continues at coordinate 3,418,748 of NC_047144.1, read as the reverse complement.
ACAGAGATGAAGAAGAGGAGGACACTTCTTGTTGTGGACAGTCTTTGGAATCTATGGTCCTTCTCTCCTCAGCACCCATCACTACCTCTCCCCCCACCCCAAGGGATTTCTGCTTGCTGACCTTCCAGGGCATGCATCCCAGCTCCTGGAGCCCTCCCCTGCCCTTGCCCTTCCACTCCCCGGCTGGGTACGGAGCACTTCCCATGCCTCCTCCAGCCCCACTGCTACCTTTACCTTCAGGACGCTACATGGGCGTCATGGCGATCACTGCCATGGCAACCCTCAGCCTCTTGGTGGAGAGGGTCTTGAGTGGTCGAGGGGGAGGTAGAGATTCGTAGGTAATTTAAACCTTCAGTTCCTCAATATAAACCACACCTGTTCTCCAAATACACGCAGTAAAAAGAGCTGAGACAATGAGATCCTCCCAATGTTTCAAAGGGTCTTCTTTTAACATGTGGCAACAGAGTCAGTCAAAAGCTTTTAATGTTTGTGTTTTAGAGGTCTCCACTTTGGTTTTATTTTGCCACCAATTCACACACTTGAGATCATTCCCACCATAGTGTTGTACTTCTCCTGGAAATACAAACAGCACAATTATTCATTTATGCTGAACACATAAAGGGTTCAAAAACACTAAATGAACCATATAAAAAAAAAGCACATCCTAAAAGTCCATTGGCCTCAGCACATTGACCCTTTCAGCTCCTACCTCTGGCTACAACAACACTCCAGTGTCGTTTTGGTCAGCAGACTCCAAAAAGAGCACAAGGTAAACATTTCCAGCAGTGTGATGTGGACAGAGGAAGCAGGCAGCACTGGGAGCTAGCAAAACGTGACAGCCCCACAGCTCTCCTTAACACATTTATGGACACACAGGCGCTGTTGTACAGTGTTTTAACATGTTCATGCAATAACACATTGTTAGGAACAGTTAGCACAGGCTCGGCTCCTCTACGTACCTCCTGAGTGAACAGCAAACACACAAACACAACGCCTCCTGTAGCGTTTCGCCTTAGAACTTTATGTGCTGACAGCGGACACTCACCTGGCATGCTCCGTCTCAAAGACTGTCATGAAGCACAGGGGGATCCGAACATGTTGGGAACTCTTTCCGTAAGCGCTGTCCAGTCCTTTGTCTTTAGCACTTTTTTCCTGGTGTTGCTCTCTCCCTCTGCCTGCCGTTCAGAGCAAACGTGCGCATGCGCTCTGGCCACTGGCTCGTAGTGTCACGCCTGCGTCAGTAGATCAGCCCCTCCCCAGAGGATACAAACCCACTTTTTCACTTTTATTTCACCTGGGTTAAAGTGCTCACAGTTAAATAACTTGAGATCCATCTTAGAACTCTGGAAAAAATATTTTAATCACAGAAAATATTCAGCCTTTTCTGTTCATAAAAAGAAACCTAAATATTGTCTTTTCTGCAAACCATAAATATAATGCTATTGCATATGGCCCATAGATCTATAGTACTTAGATAATTATACAAGTGTAGCTTAAATAATCATTGGCATCTCAATTAATGGTATATCTTACTTCTTCCAAGTTCCAACTGAGTTTTCTCAGATCTATACCACTGAATAGAACAGATTACATAACAATCTACATGGAACAAATGCAAATATTTACATGTACATGTACATTCTTTACACATAAAAAACAGACGTTCAACAAAGAAACCAAATCAAAGGTCACAAACCAGTGCATGCAGCATGTCTCCTGCATTATCCTGATGTGATCTGGTTCTGTACTTAATGCATTGACTTTTGATCATTTCTAGAGCAGTTGCAGTCTGGTCGGAGTGGTTTTTCCCCACTGCTGGTCTTAAAAGTTTGATAACATATAAATTATGAAATGAGGGGCATTACTGAGTGGAAGCTCTAGGCAGGTCTTTGCTTAAGCAAAACAGAAGGAAGAAGTGTTTACTTGCAATAGATACAATTTTACTACACATCTTACTCTAACGGGCAGCATTAACATGCTTCATGAGTTTTTTCACAGTATTGTTTTGGCATCTGAAATTCAGTTGGTCACATTTTTGGTCACAAAGGAATTGTGTGTATGATTTTGATTTTAAAATTCATAAATATCATCTGAATGCTCACTATCTAAACTCCAGCACTTGCAGCTAACCATGAGTCAGTGCTAGTGCAGCCTCTGCAGCACAGAGAGTGAATTCTGGAGGTTCTGAGCATTTACATGAGGCCTGGTCTGTATATGTACTAAGAATGAGAAAAACGTGTATGTGTCTGTCTGCAGGTTTAGGCACTAGCAACTCAGGTTCAGTTATGATTGTAGTTTTGTTTTTTAACATTAGACTTCAGGGTACACACAGTTCCTTTAAATGTGCACTATGCAACTTTTCTGGAGGAGTGTTCAGCACCTGAGTTTGTCTATGGTGATATTATTGGTTTTCCTGAAATGTTCCACAGTATGACATTAAACCAATCTATCTTACATTCTTTCAATTACAAGTGGTTTTACTTCACATTACATACATTTGTTGCTTAAGGGGGATCGCCTCTGTGCAGATCTGATCTGATTTTGGCCTGGTGGAGTCACCTGCTCATCTTCAGGGAGATAGATAAGTTTAATGCCATATTAGGGAACATTCCAGATGAAGCAATAAGTTCTCCATATAGACAAGATGGTGGTGGACCCTCCACCAGAAAAGTTATATAATGCGCCTTTAAGTATTTTGGGCTTTAGACTATCGTCACTAGCTACTGTCACTGGCTATGAGCAAAATCATGTCCTGCAGAACAGTACTTGCTCCAACCTGACATACGGTTTATTTTTTACCCATTTGCATTCTTAACTTTCAAGTATGTTTTTACAACAAGTTCAATTAAAGCAGTGTTATCCTAAGTAAAGGGCTGTGCAAATTGTAATTTGAATATCTGTTTTGAATAGACATCTGAATGACTTTAGTTCAAGTAAATTTGTTGTACACAACATTCACCATAATGGAGAATCCTCATTGAGTTCAGAAAGTCTAGAAATCATCCATTAGGAGTAGGTCCTTGTAGAAGGCGGGTAGTACTCAGTTACATTTACTTGAGTAAATGTAACTGAGTACTACTTTTAAAGAAACTTTTCTAGCAGCATACTTTTACTCCTACTTGAATAATATCTTTTTTAATTTTTATTAAAGCAACAATATTTTACTTCAGTGGTTAATCTTCTTATTCTTAGTAAGTCCACTAGGGACAAACATTTTATGTTTATAATATTGATTATTTTAATATTTGTGTTTCTTGCATCACTTCAGGTATGACTGAGGTTTTCATTTTTTTCCTTCCAATTACATTAACATTTTACTCTTACTTGAGTAATTTCTTGAACCACTCATTTGTACTTCTACTTGAGTAATATTATTTTGAAGTAACATTCTCAGTAACGCACTTTTACGTGAGTAACATTTTTGGCTACTCTGCCCACCTCTGATCCTTGTCATACACTTCCTCCTTCCTTTTGTCATTCACAAAGCAGACTTCACTACATATGTCCCAGTTTGGTTGCCAGTATGGTAGCCATGTCTATAAACACTCCTCTCCTCTGTAACTCATGCACAAAATTCCCCTTCATCTATTGCAGCTCTCTAGGAATTAAATCAACTGAAAGAGTCGACACTTATAAATATCTTGGGTTTTGACTTGATGAAAACTTATCCTTTAAAAAAAACATATTCCAGAATTATGTCTGCATCGGTCATCGTAGGTTTGGCAACGTCCCTCGTAGCAGTACGCCGCTCCGCTCTGACACTGAAGTCCATCCATCAGGTAAAAATCATCTGGACAAAACGCACTTGTCCCTAAGCAGAACTCGGGCAGGTCACAGCTGTCCTCAGAGCGTCTACACGGAGTGCCAGCCACTTTGAGCTGAAAAACACAACAGTAGTTAATTTATCCAGAGTAGAGTTTTGCAGGCACTGCAATGCTAACAACTACTAGTATGCTAGCACACACATCCTGATTACTGGACAATACAATGTAGACAGAAGCCCCTTATGACGAGTGTTCAATCAAGGCAAGCTACATCGCCTGGACAGGCGTTACCGGGGCCCCACCCTGGAGCCAGGCCTGGAGTGGGTGCTTGACAGTGAGCGCCTGGTGGCCGCGCCTTTCCCTATGGGGCCTGGCTGGGCTCAGCCCAAAGGAGTGACGTGGGGCCGTCCTCATGTGGACCCACCACCCGCAAGAAGATCCGTAAGGGGCCGGTGCAGATCTGGGCAGCAGTCGAAGGCGGGGGCCTCAACGACTGGATCTCTGGACATGGAGACTGGCTCTGGGGACATGGAATGTCACCTCACTGGGGGGGGATGGAGCCGGAGCTTGTGCGAGAGGTTGAGCGTTACCGACTAGATATAGTCGGCCTCACCTCCACGCACAGTTTGGGCTTCGGAACCCAACTCCTTGAGAGGGGCTGGACTCTCCATTTCTCTGGCGTTGCCCGCGAGGAGAGGCGGCGAGCTGGTGTGGGCTTGCTCATTGCCCCACAGCTCAGCCGCCACGTGTTGGGGTTCACTCCGGTGAACGAGAGGGTCGCGTCCCTGCGCCTTCGGGTCGGGGACAGGTCTCTCACTGTTGTGTCGGCCTACGGGCCAAACAGCAGTGCAGAGTACTCCTTCTTGGAGTCCCTGAGAGGGGTACTAGACAGTGCACCGACTGGGGACTCCGTTGTTCTCCTGGGGGAATTCAACGCCCATGTGGGTAATGACAGTGACACTTGGAGGGGCGTGATTGGGAAGAACGGCCTCCCTGATCTGAACCCAAGTGGTGTTTTGTTATTGAACTTCTGTGCTAGTCACAGTTTGTCCATAACGAACACCATGTTCGAGCACAAGGGTGTCCATCGGTGCACGTGGCACCAGGACACTCTAGGTCGGAGGTCGATGATCGACTTTGTCATCATGTCATCTGATCTCCGACCGCGTGTCTTGGACACTCAGGTGAAGAGAGGGGCTGAGCTGTCAACCGATCACCACCTGGTGGTGAGTTGGGTCTGCTGGTGGAGGAGGAAGCCGGACAGACCTGGCAAACCCATGTTCTCCACCTCTATTGTCGATGCGGCTGCTCGTAGCTGTGGTCGTAAGGTCTGTGGTGCTTGTCGCGGCGGCAATCCCCGAACCCGGTGGTGGACACCTGAAATAAGGGATGCCGTCAAGCTGAAGAAGGAGTCCTAACGAGCCTTTTTGGCTCGTGGGACTCCTGAGGCAGCCGATGAGTACAGGCGGGCCAAGCGGGCCGCGGCTCGGGCAGTCACAGAGGCAAAAACTCGGGGTTGGGAGGAGTTCGGGGAGGCCATGGAGGAGGACTATCGGACAGCCTCAAAGAGATTCTGGCAAACCGTCCAACGCCTCAGGAGGGGGAAGCAGTGCTTCACCAACACTGTTTACAGTGCGGATGGAGAGCTGCTGACCTCGACTGGGGATGTTGTTGGGGGGTGGAAGGAATACTTTGAGGATCTCCTCAATCCCCCCGTCATGTCTTCCAAGGAGGAAGCAGAGACTGGGGACTCGGAGGCGGACTCGTCCATCACCCTGGCTGAAGTCACCGAGGTGGTTGGCAAGCTCCTCGGTGGCAAGGCTCCAGGGGTGGATGAGATCCGTCCCGAGTACCTCAAGTCTCTGGATGTTGTGGAACTGTCTTGGCTGACATGTCTTTGCAACATCGCGTGGCGGTCAGGGACAGTACCACTGGAGTGGCAGACCGGGGTGGTGGTCCCTCTGTATAAGAAGAGGGACCGGAGGGTGTGTTCCAATTACAGGGGAATCACACTCCTCAGCCTTCCCGGTAAGGTCTATTCCAGGGACTGGAGAGGAGAATCCGACCGATAGTCGAACCTCGGATTCAGGAGGAGCAGTGTGGTTTTCGTCCCGGTCGTGGAACACTGGACCAGCTCTATACTCTCCATCGGGTCCTTGAGGGTTCATGGGAGTTTGCCCAACCAGTCCACATGTGTTTTGTGGATCTGGAGAAGGCATTCGACCGTGTCCCTTGTGGTGTCCTTTGGGGGGTGCTCTGGGAGTAAGGGGTCTGGGGCTCTTTGTTAAGGGCTGTCCGGTCCCTGTATGACCAGAGCAGGAGCTGTGTTTGCATTGCCGGCAGTAAGTCAGACCTGTTCCCGGTGCTTGTTGGACTCCGCCAGGGCTGCCCTTTGTCACCAGTTCTGTTCATTATATTTATGGACAGAATTTCTAGGCGCAGCCAGGGGTCGGAGGGGGTCTGGTTCAGGAACCACAGGATTGCATCTCTGCTGTTTGCAGATGATGTTGTCCTGATGACTTCTTCGAGCCAGGACCTGCAGCAGGCACTAGGGCGGTTTGCAGCCGAGTGTGAAGCGGCTGGGATGAGAATCAGCTCCTCCAAATCCGAGGCCATGGTTCTCGACCGGAAAAAGGTGGTTTGCTCTCTCCGGGTGGGTGGAGAGTCTCTGCCTCAAGTGGAGGAGTTCAAGTATCTCGGGGTCTTGTTCACGAGTGAGGGAAGGATGGAGCGGGAGATTGACAGGCGGATCGGTGCAGGGTCTGCAGTGATGCGGTCGCTGTATCGGTCCGTTGTGGTGAAGAAGGAGCTGAGCCCAAAGGCAAAGCTCTCGATTTACCGGTCAATCTACTTTTCTACCCTCACCTATGGTCATGAGCTCTGGGTAATGACCGAAAGGACAAGGTCGCGGATACAAGCGGCTGTAATGGGTTTCCTCCGCAGAGTGGCTGGGCGCACCCTTAGGGATAGGGTGAGGAGCTCAGTCACACGGGAGGAGCTCGGAGTAGAGCCGCTGCTCCTACACGTTGAGGGGAGCCAGCTGAGGTGGCTCGGGCATCTGCTCAGGATGCCTCCTGGACGCCTCCCTAGGGAGGTGTTCTGGGCATGTGTAGAGGCTGGAAAACCAGACACCCCTTTAAAATTTTATTTTACAAGTCATGTGGTCCCATTATCTATTTCAAGTTAAAAAGTGCATTTCCTTCACTGGCCAGTAGATGGCGAATATCGCGCAGTGTAGCAGAAAGTAGACTTGAGCGCTGCAGAGGAAGAACCAATCCTCTCTGAAATAAATGCAGCTCAAAACGTGCTCTCTGTCTACTCTTCTGCTTACAGGTTTGTAACACCAGGATTTTTAGTTTTATGTCAAGTATCAGAGTGTGGGAGGTCGAAGGTTGAACTGAGTGTTGTGGTAGGAGTGGAACAAAAGTTAGAGAGGTTTTGGAGCACATTGTGGCGGTGCTGGGCTATCCTGTGGAGCTAAGGGTCATGTGTAGAAGTGCAGTGTGGGTCAAATTAGGTCAAACAGTTAAGACAAAGGACACGCTGGAGTTATGTGATTTGTGACAATTGTGAAACATTCTTTTTATGGGTTATGTGGCATTGAGTGTACATTTTGAGTTTGTGGCCAGGTACCTGAAGGGCTGTGGCAGAGGTGTGTTAAGCACATGGTCATGTTGGGCGGGAAGACACCGGCGCCATCTTGTGGACACTTGCGGGATTGTCAGTTTGTGAAACGGGGTGAATTGGCTGAACATGTCAGGGGTTATTGTTAGAAAGGTTCAAATGAGTTAAAGATGAAAACATGAATCAATTTTTTTGTAAAATTGGTGTTAAAAAAAAATGTGTTCACTGTGTTGTCAATGTGTGTAAATATCAATGTTATATATATGGATTGTCATGTGATGTGCAGAGGAAGAATCAATCCTCTCTGAAATAAATGCAGCTCAAAATGTGCTCTCTGTCTACTCTTCTGCTTACAGGCTTATTTCAGCGAGGCATATGCCCTCTGAACCGCTGGTCAGAGGAGCAACACATGTCCCACTGGGAGGAGGCCCCGGGGAAGACCCAGGACACGCTGGAGTGACTATGTCTCTCTGGCCTGGGAACGCCTTGGGATCCCACCGGAGGAGCTGGAGGACGAGTCTGGGGTGAGGGAAGTCTGGGAGTCCCTGCTTACTCTGCTGCCCCCGCGACCTGGCTCCAGATAAGCGGAAGAAAAAGAATGGATGGACAATGTAGACAGTACACAGTGGACATATTTTGACCTCAAACTCGCACAAACTCCCGAATTATCACATATGTAAATGTCACTTTTTATCATTCTTAGTGGGACAAGAGACTGGGCCTAAATGGCTGATTTGTAATGAGTCTCAAAAGAACTGTGCTGCCCCCTTCTGGAGTACAAATGTTCTGCAGTGGTAAAAATGAAGTCGTGGTGATTTTAATGTGATAATTAATAATGTGTTTGCAGTGTCACTTTGCGCCTCTAGATGGCAGCGTGCTCTTCCTCTTCATCCCTTTGGAACAGTTCAAAAGATTGTTCCTCTTGGTCTTCTTCATTTTGTTGGTAAACTGGTGTAGTTTGAATGTTCTGTGGATTATTTAGAAAGTGTCCAACCCAAATTCTAGTTTTATATCAGTAATAAGACGATATATAATGTCGACTCGCAGAGTTAGTTTAGTCGTGGAGCTGGGCAGAGTTCCGGGCTCCTCCCACGTGCACCTGCATCCAATCAGCGCAATCAACGCCACCTGCCGTGGATAAGAGGGGCCAGGACCAGACACGGTGCCAGATCATCCGCGTGTCAAACATGATTATTCCTGCTCATCTTTTGTACTCTCGTGTTACCTTTTTGATGCTGATTGAATTTTTGCTGCCCTCAGATTCCTGCTCCCTGGATCGTCCCAGCTCCTCTGCATCTGGCTCTGCTCCTTACCCTGTGTTCCTGCTCCAGTATTGTCCGTCTTGTCTCGTCCTGCACCCTGGCTAACACCTCGCCTCCCGCTCTGGTTCCCACTCCCTGCCTCCATTGCCCCTGGCTCCGTCCCTGTTCCTGTCTCCCGCTTTGGTACTGTTTACTCCCTGTTCCTGTCCCTGCTCTCCACGACGCATTCCCGAACTCTGGCTCGCACTACTTGTCTGACATGTCACACTATGTAAATAAACATTGTAAACTTGCCCCGAGTTCTGCACTTTTTGGTCTCACCTGCAGCAGCATTACGACAAATACACACTGTTATGTTGAACATTTAGTTATTCTCTGTCACCACAGTCTTAATGTTGTTGTGTTGATGTTTGTGCCAATTCACTCTTTTACGTATCATGAAGCAGAGCCAAAGTCACAGGAAATCAATGCTCTTTACATCACAGTCAATATAGAACTGTTAACTTTAATCAGAATCACAGTTCACAAACTAGGAACTTACTGCAGTGATAAAGTGCAACATAAAACACACAATATGCTTAAAAATAAAATAAAATACTTAAAGGTTGAAAATATATACAACTGCAGCATCAGAACAACAGTGCAAACGTGGCCTGTTAAAGTGACCGGTGTATACAGTGTCCAGTTTTGTGCAGATATTATAAAGTGTTCATGAGACAAACGGCAGAGGGGAAGAAAATGTTCTTATGACGAGAGGTTCTGTCCCAATGGACCGTAGCCTCCTGTCAGAGGGAAGTGGCTCAAATAGTCCATGTCCAGGGTGTGTCAGCTGCTATACGGCCTTCTCGCCCCTGAGTCCTGGAGACGTACAGGTCCTGTAGAGATGGAAGGAGCAGCCAATCACCTTCTCAGCAGAGGCACAATGCGTTGCAGTCTCTGTCTGTCCCTGGCTCCAGTGAACCACACAGTGATGGAGTAGGTGAGGATGGACTCGATGATGGCCGTGTAAAACTGCACCATCATCTGGACCAGCTGCTTGCCTTTCCTCAGCTGCCGCAGGTGGAACATCTTGTGATGGGCTTTCTTGATGAGGGAGCTGATGGTCGGCTCCCACTTGAGATCCTGGATGATGCAGGTGGCCAGGAAGCAGAAAGAGTCCACAGTGGTGATGGGGGAGTCTGTCAGGGTGAGGGGAGGCGGGGGGGCTGTGACTTTCCTGAAGTCCACGATCATCTTCACTGTCTTCTGGGCATAAAGCTCCAGGTTGTTGCTGCTGCACTAGGACACCAGCCGGTCCACCTCCCTCCTGTAGGCAGACTCATCGCCATCCAAGATGAGTCTGGATGAGGGTGGTGTCATCCGCAAACTTAACCAGTTTGACGGAGTCGTGGTTGGAGGTGCAGCAGTTGGTGTACAGGGAGAAGAGCAGGGGAGAAAGTACACAGCCCTGTGGAATTCCTGTGCTGATAGTCCGAGTGTCCAAGACATTCTTCCCCAGCCACACGCGCTACCTCCTGTCCGTCAGGAAGTCAGTGATCCACCTGCAGGTGGAGTCAGGCACGTTGAGCTGAGCAAGCTTGTCCGGGAGGAGTGCAGGGAGGATAGTGTTGAATGCAGAGCTGAAGTCCACAAACAGGATCCTGGCGTAGGTTCCCAGGGAGTCCAGATGCTGGAGGATGAAGTGAAGGGCCAGGTTAATGGCATCGTCTACAGACTGATTGGCTCTATAGGCAAACTGCTGAGGGGGGGAGGGGGAATGAAGGACTTGAGGTGGTGGAGGAGCAGGCGCTCAAATGACTTCATGACTACGGACATCAGCGCCACAGGTCTGTAGTCATTAAGTCCAGTGATCCTGGGCTTCTTGGGGACGGGGACGATGGTGGACAGCTTGAAGCAGGCTGGGACGTGACATGACTCCAGGGAGGTGTTAAAGATGTCCGTGAAGACAGGAGCCAGTTCCTCAGCACAGTGTCAAAGGGTGGAAGGAGAGACACCGTCTCTGTGAGGGCAGTGGGGGAGGAGGAGGGGTCCGAGGTGGGTTTGGCTGTGATGTCCATGATGGTGAGGGAGGAGGGGGAGGGGTGTGAGACTTCAAACCTCCCATAAAATCTATTTAACTTTTCTACCAGTTGTTTGTTGTCCACGGCGGGAGGGGCTTTGGGCCTGTAGTTGGTGATTTGCCTCAGTTGTTGGTGGAGAAATGCTGCTCCAGACGTGTATTGCACTTTGCTTTAGCCTTTACCACCTCTTTGCTAAACACATACTTGCAACGCCTGTAGCCTTCACGAACTTCTGCCCTGTAAGCCATCTCCTTTTCCCTCCTCAGATATCTCAGTCTCGGTGTGAATCAGAGTTTATCTTTGTTAAAAGTCACCCTGGTGCATGATGGAATGATGCTGTCCTCACAGAACTGAATGTATGACGTCACAGTGTCTGTGTCCTCATCCAAACTGTCTGTGGCCTTGAACACATCCCAGTCTGTAGTGTCCAAACACGTGCGAAGCTCCTCCACAGCCTCACTGGTCCACTTCTTAGAAGTCCTCACAGCAGGTTTGGAGAGTTTCAGCCGTTGTTTGTAAGAAGGGATGAAGTGAATCATGACTTGATCAGAGAATCCTAGAGGAGCACGGGTCACAGCGCTGTATGGTCTGTAGGCCCTGTAGGCTCTGTAGGCTCCATTGACCGTTGTGTAACAATGATCCAGCGTCTTCTGCTCTCTCGTCGGGCATTTAATGAACTTTTTGTACTTTGGCAGTTCCTGGCTCAGATTTCCCTTATTAAAATCCCCCAGGATGATTAGTAAAGAGTCCGGGAAGGTTCGCTCCACATTCAGAATCGAATGTTAGAGGAAAATCCCAGGTAAGGGCATGCGAGCGTCGCATCTCTGAAGGCGCACCAAGGCCCCTGCCCACTCGTCTTCAGCGTCTCACTCTTTTGGCCAAAGAGTGAACAAAATCTACTGCAGGCACTAAATAAACTGGCAGTAGATCAGCAAGAGTCGTTGTTCTGATGGTTAAGAGCTCTTCGTGGGTGTAAGAGCACACGACACACAACACACACACAAAAACAAAAAACACACAGTGCACCAAATCACCAGGGCGACCGTACGAGGCGCCATCTTGGATCATGTCTCCATTGGCTCTTCAAAAACTGTTTTATTTAATCAGCCAATTCTGTCATTATTTAATCTCCTCTCAACACTAATGACATTTGAGCCGTTTTGAATCAGGCTTAAGTTTGTCACAGCCTGGATAATTATAATTTACACATATTAATGTTGAATTTAAATAGGATTCAGAACAAAGATGAAGGTGAAGGATTTCTAAGGCCATTTATTTACTATTAGCACATTAGCAAAGGTTTATCCAATAAAAATAGGCTTAGATATAGTTTATAATGTGTTTTACTGTTGTAACGGGTGTGTGTAGCGGACCAAGGGATGCAGACTCGGGGCAGAATTACAGTATTTATTGTAACAACTGAACAAAGTACAAACAGTGGGGTGATCCGGAGGTGAGCAGGAACACAGGACACAGGAACAGACAACATGAAGGGCCCACAGGACGACAGGCACAACAGGATCACAGGAACAGGCAGACCAGACGGGCGTAGGGCAGAGCGGGCAGGAGACATCCAGGGCCGGAGCATGACAGGAACACAGGCACGACAGGAACAAGTGAGGACGACAAACGCAGCACAAACAGGGTGAGTCCAAACAGACGATCTCGCCCTGAGTGTCTTCCCTCATCCCCTCTTATCCATGGCAGGTGTGGTGATTAGCCAGATGGAGAGCAGGTGCGCGCTGGAGGAGCCGAGAGCTCCGCCCAGCTCCAGGTACAAGCAGGTGAGGGAGGGGGAAGAGCACACAGGGAGGAAAACCAGGAGCGGACAGTGCGGATCGCGGATCGCGGGGCAGCAGTCTAAGCAGGGACTCCCAGACTTCCCTCACCACAGACACGTCCTCGAGCTCCTCCGGTGGGACCCCAAGGCGTTCCCAGGCCAGAGAGACGTAGTCCCTCCAGTGTGTCCTCCTCCTGGTGGGACACGCCCAGAACTATTGATGGGAAAAATGAACCCGAGCGCCGAAGCTTGTGCCGAGTAAAATGGGTATGGAAAAGTGAAGCTTCCCGATTCAAAAACACCAAAACCACGTGACCGAAGCTCCAGTCACTGAGGATGACGTCATGCTTCATTTGCCGGTTCACTTCCTTTATAAGCGCTTTGAATCCGGTGACCCCTCGTGGGTGTTGTCGGCGTTTGTAGTGAGTGAGCTTGTTGGAGAGATGGAGAGAGAGTCTGTATTTGAGAAATTACTGAATCCTTTAGTGAACTTGTACAAAGAATATTCCTCTAGTCTTGGTGTAAGTAACAGGCACTTTATTCTTTCACTCTGGTGATTGATTAAAATGGGTGTCTGAGTTTTAAATTATATTTATTTTGGTATGGGCACATTCTGCTGTCACATAATGCACAAATAAATCCTCTCCCTTTACAGATGGAGCCTGCTAGAAAAAGGAGGACTTCCCCTGTATGGAGATATTTTGAAACGATCTCGCACAATAAGGTGTCAATAAATTGGGCTAAGCCTAATGACACTTACTGTATTTGAAGGCTCTCTAATGTGAAGAAATGATTGTTTGTTGTAGTAGAAGGTTAAATTACGGTTCTGCCCAAGACATTTAGTAGGTTACATTTTGTATCGTTTGCTGGAACATAGTTGTTTAAAATAATACCATTCCCTTGACTTAGCATTTGTCAGGGCTAATTTATTGTGTAACAAAATTTGACTGAATCTTTTTTTGTACAAAGAAGTGTGAACCTTCAACCAACAAAGCCTGCTGAGCATTTATTTAAGTTCTGTCTTACTCCTGCTAATAAATACTCATTTTACAGGTAAAGTGCTTGGTCTGTGACAAACAGTTGGCGTACAACAATAATACGTCATCGATGATTAGACACTACAAGGGATTGCATGGTCAAATCGGAAATTATGATGTGGCAGCTCAGCCAGCTGCGGCAGCCATTAGTCAACGTATAATAATAATAATAATACTAATAATAATAATAATAATAATTTATATCCAGATCAGCCATGCTTGATGCTGGAGTTGTGAACAAGATCATCAAAGATTCCCAGCCATTCTCAGTTGTGGAGGATGAAGGTTTTGTGGAGTTGATGAAAATTGTGGAACCAAACTACGTAGGTTTAGTACTTTTCATGTCTTTGATTTTTCCTCCTCGGGCCTTGAAGGAAATGGCAGAGAAAAAATACAACGAGGCAAAGGAAAAATCAAAAGAACAGCTGCAGAAGGCTTCTGCTCTGAGCCTCACCTCGGATATGTGGACCTCCAAAAACATGGAAGCATATCTGGCTGTTACTTGTCATTTTTTGATGATGACCAGTTGTGTAGCACTCTTCTAGGAGTTAAACACTTCCCACAAAGCCACACTGCTGAAAACCTTGCAGAAGGACACATTAACCTGATGGAGGAGTGGGGCATCAGAGAAAAAACTAAATTTCTTATAACGGATGGTGCCTCTAATATGACAGCAAGCGCAAAACGCTTAAATGTCAGACATACTGTCTGTGTAGCACATGCCATTAACCTCATGGTGAAAAAATCTTTAGATGATGCTGCAGGAATGAATGAGCTGCGAACCAAATGCAGAAAAGTTCCAATAGTGTACTGGAGCAGAGTAAAGCGCCTATATCCAAATCTTTATAAACTGACAAGAATTTATTTGTGTTCTCCGGCATCTTCAGTGCCATGTGAAAGAATATTTTCTAAAGCTGGAGAAATACTTTCTAAAAAAAGAAATCGACTAAATCCAAAAACTTTGGAATCTTGTTTTCATTCATTTTTATTCAAAAAAAAAAATCCAATTTCAGGCATGTTTTTTGTAACACCATTAACAATGAGAAGATGCATTTTCTATTTCAAGAGCGTGTCCTGTTTCAATCAAACCACCTTACATTTGCTATACATTAAATCAACACCAGATGGCAGTATTTTGAAGCTTCACGAATGAACCTCTTGGTGAAGCATTAGTCAGGTAGGCTCCAATGGTTCATGGCACTTTTCCCATCACTACCCAGAACACCTCCCCAGGGAGGCGTCAACATAAAATTAATCAACAT
>NC_047144.1:3296965-3403759 GCF_009829125.3 Periophthalmus magnuspinnatus | reverse complement strand
CTGACAGAAGTTTGTCGACTGTTGTCTCTTTTCAGACTCCATTTTAATTCCAGTTTCAAATCAAAAGTGTCTCTGTTGGAGAAACACAGTGGTTAAAGTCATGTGACTTGAGCAGGTCCAGCGGGTGATGGGCCTGGACTAGGATCTCATAGAAGGACTTTTGTAGGACAAAGACATAAGTGTGTTGCATTTCCTGCTGCTGAGACGAGCATGAAGTTCCTCCTCACAGTCACAGAGGTCATCTGCAGCTCTTACACTTATGTTGAGTTTAATAAAAAAAACAAGTCATCCATATCATTCTAAAAAGGCTGTGAACATAAAGTCCTGACATTATGAGGTGAGTCTGACTTACTCTGGACCATGTTCTCTTTTAAAATTAACCCCTAGTCCTTTAGAGTCATCACTCTTGAATGAGACGGCGCTGGCCCCAGGAGCAGGTCTGTGGACACAGATGGAGCAGTGGCTTTAGTCTGAGCTCTGACATGGAGAACAGTGGTGGAGTGTTAGTGATCCTCTCTTACCTGTGAGCTTTTATAGAGGGAGGGGCTCCGTCCTCTCTGGTCTCTCTCTGATCCATGCTCAGTCCAGGTTCATGTGATCTCAGACCCTCAGGAGGAGCCGACGCATGAAGCCACTGCAAAAAGTCCACTCTAAAATCAAACACATGCAGCTCAACAGAGTTTATGTTGTGTTTTTCTGTGTAAATGTGTTGTTCTACTGGTGGAGCCACAGATGAATGGTTTTGGTTTCACATCAGTAACACATCAGAGCTGCACTGTGGACGTCGTCACATGACATTCCTGCCATGAGCCTTGTGTTCAATACTTTTATTACTATGAAATTAAACTCTATTTTTTGGAACTTTATGGAACCATGTAAATCCAGACAATATTTTCTACAACTCATGAAAACCTCAGTTAGATTTATAAGAAATAAAGAGAAATTAAAAAAAATTTAATTACTACTGAAAATGTAATGAATTATTAAATATTAAATCTTTAGAAATGAAAAAGAAATGACCCAAACCAAAAACAGTCTCATTTTATCTGAATCCACAACCCACAAGTCCAAATCACTGCCAGACAATTAAAGCAAATCTTTATAAATATGTGTGAAATAAACGTCATTTAAAACCATAAAAAACACAATTATGTCAATTCAGGAACAAGGTCTATAACCAGGAAATAAACCAGAACAAACTCAGGACTGAACTAAATCAGTATTAAACCAGGTCTAAAGTTTAGAATTAAACCAGGACTAAACCAGGTCTAAGTTCAGCACTAAACCAGGACTAAACCAGGTCTAAGTTCAGCACTGAACCAGGACTAAACCAGGTCTAAGTTCAGCACTGAACCAGGACTAAACCAGGTCTAAGTTCAGCACTGAACCAGGACTAAACCAGGTCTAAGTTCAGCACTGAACCAGGACTAAACCAGGTCTAAGTTCAGCACTGAACCAGGACTAAACCAGGTCTAAGTTCAGCACTGAACCAGGACTAAACCAGGTCTAAGTTCAGCACTGAACCAGGACTAAACCAGGTCTAAGTTCAGCACTGAACCAGGACTAAACCAGGTCTAAGTTCAGCACTGAACCAGGACTACACCCACTGTTGAATCTGATCAAACTGGTCAAACCTGAGGCCTCACCTCAATAGGCCCAATTATGAGTGAGGAAATCTATGTTAATATGTGGATGTAAAATGGAAACAGACCGAAATCAAACTAAAAGTTTTAACTGTGACAAAAGATTCAAATCGTAGATTCAGAAACATATTTGACTGTAAAAAGAAATGCAACAATATCTGAAGTTATAACGACATAAACAGACCAATAACCAGGAAATAAACCAAGACTTACTCAGGACTAAACTAAATCTGTATTAAACCAGGACTAAACCAGGACTAAACCAGGTCTAAACCAGGTCTAAACCAGGACTAAACCAGGACTAAACCAGGACTAAACCAGGATGAAACCCAGTGTTGAATAAAATCAAACTAATGAAACCTGAGCAGATCCAAAGAGTCCAAAGTGTCTCAGAGAAAAGTGCGTATTTGATGGAAGTAGTTTGTTTGTGTTTTCTTCCTGTTGTGACTCAGAGCTGCTCTTCTATTGGCTCAGTCCAGGTGGGCGGGGCTTCTCATAGGTGAGTGACAGGAGGTTGTCCCTGAGCTCTGTGTCTGTGTAGACCTCATTTATTCTGACACATCTGAAATGAGCCAGTAGGACACAAATATGGAGGAGAGAACTAAACCAGGACTAAACCAGGACTAAACCAGGACTAAAGACAAACTCTCCATGATCTGTTCAGTATTTACACTCATGTTATCTAAAACTGGGGCCAGTTTAGTCCAATACTGAGACTTGAAACTACTGCAGTTTTACTTTATGTTCTGTTTAATCGTACATTGTTCGACTTGCACTGCTGCATTTCTAAAGTTGCCACTAGTTTCTGGACCAGTGACTGTCCAACTGTTGATTCTGAAACTTTCTGTTGGTTAAAACAGTTTTGATAAACCTGTGAGGCCACTGCTGTTGTGATTTAGGACTGTATAGACATTTAAAAATGAACTGAATTCAAGTTCTATTAACAATGAATATGATGGAGGACACTCGTCCACTGCCCTGGAGGAGACAAGTCAGACCTAAGACCTGCCCCGGCTCCTCATGGGTCTATGGTTCGTCATGTAGCCATCCCACGGGCTGAAACTGAGAGCCGCCTGGAGCTGAGGTATAACACATGAACACCACACACAGACACTCTGTCCAATCGTGGGGACATGTCCACTGTGATAGTGCACATGGGCTCCACTCACATTAAACTACAACAGGTGACGGAGAGTGACTTCAAATCTCTTATAGACACGGGGCTAAAGTCGAGAAAAGAAGTTTAGTTGGATTCACCAGCGTCTGGCTGAAGGTTTATTGCAGCGCTCTAGGAATTCAATCAAAAGAGTCGACACTTATAAATATCTTGGGTTTTGACTTGATGAAAACTTAAAAAAATATCTCAGAAATATGTAACAGTTTAAACCAAAATTATCATTTTATTACAGAAAAAAAATATGGTATCCCAATAAATTCCAGAAAAGAAATAGTGCAAACAGCCTTCCTCTCAGTACTGGATTATGGGGATGTGCTGCACGTATAAGACCAGTGCGTTATTGCATTAACCAAATCAAATGTGTATATTTTGCTCCCTCTGACCTTTGACCCCGTCTGCATTGGTCGTCGTAGGTTTGGCAGCGTCCCTCGTAGCAGTACGCCGCTCCGCTCTGACACTGAAGTCCATCCATCAGGTAAAAATCATCTGGACAAAACGCACTTGTCCCTAAGCAGAACTCGGGCAGGTCACAGCTGTCCTCAGAGCGTCTACACGGAGTACCAGCCACTTTGAGCTGAAACACACAACAACAGTTCATTTACGCTGAAAATGTTCCAAACCAGAAATCAGCAGACTTGATTCTGTTATTAAGTAGTTTCAGATGTTGTGATTTAAATGACAGCCCACATGGCCCTTCTGAAGTCCTGTCTCTCTCTGATCTGTACAGGACCTTGTACTTCCAGGTGTAGAGGTGTGTCTGCCTGTGGATCCAGAGATTAGTGGAAGATTTTCACCATTTCACTCGACTTTGAAACCCTTTGGATTTAAGCTGCCACTGCTCCCATCGTCTTAAAAGGCTCCAGAAAACACTAAGGTGGTTGATATTTTCTATCCTCAAGGTTTAGTGTATTTACATTCATCTATAAATAATGAAAAACAAAAGATCCTTTGAAAGTATTGTGCGTCTTTATTTAACTGGAAATAAGGACTGGAGTTTAATTCAGAACAAAATGTTTCAGTTTATCAAAGAAAAACTGCAATTGTAGTTTAACAAACTGAATTTTAAAGCACTTTTTAAAATGTTAATTAAACAAACATACAAGGCATCACATTTGATTACGACTTCAACATACGTGATACTCAACTTAATTTTCAACAACACTCGAAAAGACAAAATTTAAACCTGTCAATTGGACAAATCGTTGAAGGAGTGAAGACGTTTCTTTGCTCTTCTTCATTCTGGTCAGATTGCTGGTGGACACTGCCTTATATCTGTGTGAAGGGAGGAGCTAACTGCACTGAAACTGTAAACAGTAGTGATGGGCGAATGGAGCCTCGTGAAGCATTGACGCCTCAGTCACAATATTGTCTCAAATGGTTTGACGTGTCTGAGGCCTCGGAGAAACACTGACCTCTAGTGGACAAATTTAACCATTGCAAGCCAGCACACAACCCATGATTTAGGAACCCAAATCTATTTTATTAGAAGTCATAAATAGTATATATTCTATTTTGAACATATACAAAAGAAATACAACAATTTATATATCACATGTTTTATCAAGAAATATAAGTTTTTCCACAGTTGAAGGCTTTAGTCTACATCTTCTTTGGCTCACGAACTCACCAGCTTTGGAAAAAAATCTCTCACATGGAACAGAGGATGCTGGTATACAAAGATATGTTTGAGCCTCCACAGATTAGGACATTGTATTTTATGTGATTCCCAGTATTTTAAGGGCTCCTCGCATCTGGGAATATGTGGTTCCTTCAAGTATCTAGAAAGATAGAAAAGCATAAATTTGAACACCATATATAACCTTGATGAATAGCACAAGTGTCAGCTCAAACACTACCTTTGGGTTTCTACAGTGTCGCTGTCAGATGCAGGGCTGGTCTGCTGAGCAACGACATGGATGTCCAGTAAAGCCCACAGATTGTCATCGTCACTTGGGGCTGGAGAGGGCTGTGGCTGAACTTCACGGTCATCTGGGCCGGAGAGGAGGTCCGGTCTGCGGCGCTACGAGATCTGGAGAGAAAAATGAAACGTTTGTAAGTGGCGTGAGCGATTACGCCTGTCACGATAATCACCACATCCACTTATGGTTCAGTGTGTGAAAGCTCGAAATAGATATTTTGGCGCGCAATATTTATGGTCAGTTCTTTTCTTTGCAAAAGTGGAGGAGATTTGGGGCGTTTTTGTTGTAATTTGATAAGATTTGAGCTGTGGAGTGTGAATAAGTCCCTTCTACGGCTAATTATTGGTTCATTCTGCTGTTTATTTATTGCAGCTCGTGTCTTTTATTGAAACACTATTTTAAAATGTCTCTCTGGGATTATCTTACATTACTTACATCTTGACTACTCAATATCATCGTTTATCGCAGTATTTCTCTGAAGCGATATATCGTGCTTCAAATGTGTCATCGAGATGTTACTACTTTGCCTGGAATGTTCCACAGCGCGGCGTTAAATCTATATCTTGCTTTTAGTCAATTACAGCCGTGTTCCTTGTAGATTTATAAAGTTTGTCTCACTATGGGCAGAGCTGCTTGATAGGGAGGTTTAAAGCCATAGTGTGAAACATTCTAGCCAAAGCAAGAACATTTCCGTGAAGATAAGCAGAAACAGACACTCCATCGGAAAAGTGACAGGAGACCTTTAACTTTTAATGCAACTTCTACATTTACTCAGACTTTCATTACTAATCTCAGTTTGTTTCATATTGTTGTTGTCCAGGTGACTCCCCCTGAAACATCAGACAATGGACCACTCCTGGATCAGTGCACCTCTGTTTTATACTGAAGTTTAACAGACTGGATTCAAATAACTTTAACTTTATTTATTTAATATTGACATTTCAGAAAGTAACAATGGAGAGAAGAGAAACAAACCTGCAGAGTGGATCATCACAACTGACTCATCAAAACAGCAGAGGAGAGGGTCAGAGGAGCAGAGGGTCAGAGGAGCAGAGGGTCAGAGGAGGAGAGGGTCAGAGGAGCAGAGGAGGAGAGGGTCAGAGGAGCAGAGGGTCAGAGGAGCAGAGGGTCAGAGGAGCAGAGGGTCAGAGGAGGAGAGGAGCAGAGGAGCAGAGGAGAGGGTCAGAGGAGCAGAGGAGGAGAGGGTCAGAGGAGGAGAGGGTCAGAGGAGCAGAGGAGAGGGTCAGAGGAGCAGAGGGTCAGAGGAGCAGAGGGTCAGAGGAGCAGAGGGTCAGAGGAGGAGAGGGTCAGAGGAGCAGAGGGTCAGAGGAGCAGAGGGTCAGAGGAGCAGAGGAGCAGAGGGTCAGAGGAGCAGAGGGTCAGAGGAGCAGAGGAGGAGAGGGTCAGAGGAGCAGAGGGTCAGAGGGGCAGAGGAGAGGGTCAGAGGAGCAGAGGGTCAGAGGAGCAGAGGGTCAGAGGAGGAGAGGGGCAGAGGAGCAGAGGGTCAGAGGAGCAGAGGGTCAGAGGAGCAGAGGGTCAGAGGAGCAGAGGGTCAGAGGAGGAGAGGGTCAGAGGAGCAGAGGGTCAGAGGAGCAGAGGGTCAGAGGAGCAGAGGAGCAGAGGGTCAGAGGAGCAGAGGGTCAGAGGAGCAGAGGGTCAGAGGAGCAGAGGAGAGGGTCAGAGGAGCAGAGGAGAGGGTCAGAGGAGGAGAGGGTCAGAGGAGCAGAGGGTCAGAGGGTCAGAGGAGCAGAGGAGGAGAGGAGCAGAGGGTCAGAGGAGCAGAGGGTCAGAGGAGCAGAGGAGAGGGTCAGAGGAGCAGAGGGTCAGAGGAGCAGAGGGTCAGAGGAGCAGAGGGTCAGAGGAGCAGAGGAGCAGAGGAGATGGTCAGAGGAGCAGAGGAGGAGAGGGTCAGAGGAGCAGAGGGTCAGAGGAGCAGAGGGTCAGAGGAGGAGAGGGGCAGAGGAGCAGAGGGTCAGAGGAGCAGAGGGTCAGAGGAGCAGAGGGTCAGAGGAGCAGAGGAGAGGGTCAGAGGAGCAGAGGAGAGGGTCAGAGGAGGAGAGGGTCAGAGGAGCAGAGGGTCAGAGGGTCAGAGGAGCAGAGGAGGAGAGGAGCAGAGGTTCAGAGGAGCAGAGGGTCAGAGGAGCAGAGGGTCAGAGGAGCAGAGGGTCAGAGGAGCAGAGGAGGAGAGGGTCAGAGGAGCAGAGGGTCAGAGGAGCAGAGGAGCAGAGGGTCAGAGGAGCAGAGGGTCAGATGAGAAGAGGGTCAGAGGAGCAGAGGGTCAGAGGAGCAGAAGAGGAGAGGGTCAGAGGAGCAGAGGAGCAGAGGGTCAGAGGAGGAGAGGGTCAGAGGAGCAGAGGGTCAGAGGAGCAGAGGGTCAGAGGAGCAAAGGAGAGGGTCAGAGGAGCAGAGGCTCAGAGGAGCAGAGGGTCAGAGGAGCAAAGGAGAGGGTCAGAGGAGCAGAGGGTCAGAGGAGCAGAGGGTCAGAGGAGGAGAGGGTCAGAGGAGCAGAGGGTCAGAGGAGCAGAGGGTCAGAGGAGCAAAGGAGAGGGTCAGAGGAGCAAAGGAGAGGGTCAGAGGAGCAAAGGGGAGGGTCAGAGGAGCAGAGGGTCAGAGGAGCAGAGCAGAGGGTCAGAGGAGCAGAGGAGCAGAGGGTTAGAGGAGCAGAGGGTCAGAGGAGCAGAGGAGAGGGTCAGAGGAGCAGAGGGTCAGAGGAGCAGAGGGTCAGAGGAGCAGAGGGTCAGAGGAGGAGAGGGTCAGAGGAGCAGAGGAGAGGGTCAGAGGAGCAGAGGGTCAGAGGAGGAGAGGGTCAGAGGAGCAGAGGGTCAGAGGAGCAGAGGGTCAGAGGAGCAAAGGAGAGGGTCAGAGGAGCAAAGGAGAGGGTCAGAGGAGCAAAGGGGAGGGTCAGAGGAGCAGAGGGTCAGAGGAGCAGAGCAGAGGGTCAGAGGAGCAGAGGAGCAGAGGGTTAGAGGAGCAGAGGGTCAGAGGAGCAGAGCAGAGGGTCAGAGGAGCAGAGGGTCAGAGGAGCAGAGGGTCAGAGGAGGAGAGGGTCAGAGGAGCAGAGGAGAGGGTCAGAGGAGCAGAGGGTCAGAGGAGCAGAGGGTCAGAGGAGCAGAGGGTCAGAAAAGCAGAGGAGAGGGTCAGAGGAGCAGAGGGTCAGAGGAGCAGAGGGTCAGATGAGAAGAGGGTCAGAGGAGCAGAGGAGGAGGTCAGAGGAGTAGAGGGTCAGAGGAGCAGAGGAGCAGAGGGTCAGAGGAGCAGAGGGTCAGAGGAGCAGAGGGTCAGATGAGAAGAGGGTCAGAGGAGCAGAGGAGAGGGTCAGAGGAGCAGAGGGTCAGAGGAGCAGATCAGAGGAGCAGAGGAGGAGGTCAGAGGAGCAGAGGGTCAGAAGAGCAGAGGAGATATCATCCATGTATGTTTGAGTAATCTAGTGATCTCTCCAAGGCCCTAATCAATCCCTCCTCATGCTTAGCAGTAAGATTCTGTTCAAAGCTCCGCCCACAAGCCTACATCACCCATGTACGAGGCTCCGCCCACAAGCCTACAATCACCCAGATGACAATTCTACATAAACATGATATAAAACTGTGCACTATGACGTGACAAACCTGGTGTGATGTGCAGTAGTTTCATTCGTGGGATGCAGCTGATTGTGTTGTGATGGTGCTCTGAAGGGGGAGCGACTTAGCAAACATGTTAATCCGTTGTTTTGGGTGAGGACTGATCTAAATATGTCCTGTGTTAGAGTTAATAGTTGTTCAGTAACAGCAGCTCCTTCACACAATGGCGCCACCAACAGGATGAATGGAGGAGGATCCTGTTGGTGACGCCATTCTGACATTTAACTCAGTTCTAACACGACTTCAGACTGAACACAACAGAACAGCAGGTTTCAGAACATTCTAAAGGACAAGGGCTTCACAGAGATGGACATGAGCACAGGGGCAAACAACTATTCAAAACTATATACTGTGTCTTTTCAGTGGTCAAAAGTCCTCAAAATGGCGCCTGTATTAATAAAGTGAAACAATAATGAATGTCCCATTGGGAGGGGCACATGTAAAATGGCGTTGAGGAACTTTTTTGTAAAATAAATATTGTTTTATCTTTTTGGTCACCTCTTCACTCTCCCGTTTTTGTTCTACGCCCAGTTCTACATCTTTAAGAGACCTGCCATCGCCCTAAAGCTCTGCATTTGACCCAAAGTGAAAAGTGTCCTCTGCATTTGACCCAAAGTAAACAGTGTGCTCTGCATTTGACCCAATATTGAACAGGATGCTCTGCATTTGACCCAATACAAAACTGTGTCCTCTGCATTTGACCCAAAGTGAACCGTGTCCTCCACATTTGACCTAAAAAGAACAGTGTCCTCTGCATTTGACCCAATATGAAACAGTCCTCTGCATTTGACCCATTATGAAACAGTATGCTCTGCATTTGTCCCAGCAGTGAGCACTGTCTTCCACATTTGAAACCGCCCTTTGCATTTGACATAATATTGAAAAGTATCATCTGCATTTGACCCAATATGAATCACTGGCCTCTGCATTTGACCCAAAGTGAACAGTGTGCTCTGCGTTTGACCCAATATGGAACGTTGTCCTCTGCATTTGGCCCGATATGAAACAATATCCTCTGCATTTGACCCAATATGAAACAATATCCTCTTCATTTGACCTAATATGAAACAGTATCCTCTGCATTTGACCCAATATAAAACATTGCCATCTGCATTTGACCCAATATGAGACAGTGTCCTCTACATTTGACCCAATATGAAACTGTCCTCTGCATTTGACCCAATAAGAAACAGTGTCCTCTGCATTTGACCTGATTTGAAACAGTGTCCTCTGCATTTGACCCACCCTTAACAGTCTAAATCTTTCTCTTCGCGCTGATTTGAGAGAGTTTAAATGTTCCGCAGTGAGAGGACGTACAGCTCGTCGCCGTGGAAACGCTCCTTTCTCAGTGACACATCCAGTCTGCAGTCTTCAGCTCCAGATGTTCCTCCTTGTTGAAAATGGAGCCTTGTAATTGTGCAGATCACAGCCTTATCCACAGGTTTGGTCTGTGTTTGTGCAGCTCAGTCCTGCAGGTTTAAAGACGACGACATATAAAGTCCAGATTTAACTTCAGGCTTTTTCACTTAGAAACATTCAAATATTTAACAGAGTCTGGACCAAATGTTTTCATGGATTTGAGCAAAATGTGTGTTTCCTCAGTTCAGACGTTTTGTGTCAGCTCAGTCCAAATGAGACTGTGCTGTTTGTGTCTGATTATAAAGTGTTTTATTGTCATCAGGTCATCTCTAAATGTTGTGAATAACACTTATAAAGTCATTGAGGTGAATCATTAGGATGGTCTGAATGCAAAAGTGAGGAATAACTTTGGACCACAGCAAACCATTTAAAATGAACTGGTTGAGTTTCACAGTCGAGAGGAACGGCCGCACACGAGCCCCTGAAACACATTCTTAAAATCACAACTTTTGAGCCACACTCTTCCAATAAAGTCAGTATTTTTGTCGTCTTTGCCGAGCGGGAAACTACATCTGAAATCACGAGGACGTCAGGGACCAGTAAAGCCCAAAGGAGCATCTACCACGAGGCTAAATACTAAGAATCAAACTAGCACAGCGACAGCGCCACCTGTAGACGAGGCTAATGCCGACGCTAACGCCTCACTGCGGCTGAAGAACACGGCTCTATACCGGACGAGAGCGGAACGTCTGAAAGCGTTGCATTGTCTGAGGAGACGTAGAAGACGACCGCCATCTTGACGAATGTGGCGACAATTAAAAAGACAAACAAAGACCTGAAGGACTCGGTGGAGATGATTCAAATACAGATGGAGAAGAGGAGCAGTTCATATCAGACCTGGAAGACGAGAACAAGCACGTTAAGATCAAAATGGAAGTGACACGAGAGTTGAGGCGTTGTGGTCACGAGGATCTGGAGAACCAGGAGGAATAATGTCTGAGAAGATACTGGCGGATGCACTCGGGCGCCACGACGGTGAATCTGAAATTAAACACATCGAGTCCCTGGTTCCAGATCCTACCGAGCCTCAGAGAACGGTCCTTTCTACGTTCTTCTGCGAGAGAGAAGATACTGCAGATGGAGAAGGGCGGATTCGACTGGGAGGGCAGCAGCTTTCAGTCTTTGAGGATGTCACCAAAGAGTCGGCAGAAAAGAGGAAAGCATTTAGCCCGGCAAAGAAGCGTCTGCGAGAGCGAAACACGAGATGGTCTACACAGCCACGCTAATGTTTACACGGAACCACCAGAAGAAAAGTTTCACTGATGGAAGCGGAACCAAGACCGAGGTAAAAAAGAAGTGTATGAACCTGTAAACACTGAAAGGTCATGACGGGTTAAAGGCCCTGGCATTTAATCGTCTCTAGACACGATATGTTGGTGTTTTCTTCTTCTGTTCCTGTGTCTCGTCTGTTTCTGTTTTGTGACGCTCTGTGGTCGACTGAACATGTTTTAAATGTGATATAGAAATAACACTCGACAAAACTAATGTAGGAAGAAGAAGTGATTTTTAAGAAACACAATGTCACGTTTCTGCTTGTCTCCGTGTCATTGAATGTTCCACAGTATGGCATTACACTGACCCATTTCAAAAATACCCTGAAAAGCATGTGTTTCTCCATAGAGCTGACCTGTCACTTGCCCTGCTTGTCTTGTGGATAGATGGGTTTAATGCCACACTGGGGGACATTCTAGGCAGAACTATAACACCACGAGCAGGTGGCGGACCTTTCATCAGAAAAGTTACAAACTCTTATAGCCGGCAGGTGGTCTAGATTGTGCTGATGATCTGCAGGTGCGCGCGGGTGGATCCCAGCAGGTGAGCCCAGCTCCGGCAGGTGAGGGAGGGAAGGAGCAGGACGTAAGGTAAAACATGGAGCAGAAAGAGCGGATCGTGACAACCGGTGCTGATTTTTATAATCAAATGAGATATTTATGACTCAGTTTGTTGAGTAAATGAATTGTTATGAGGCCACTGACTCAAGTTGACATGTCCTTTATCTCGTCATAGAGTTTGGAACGTCAAAAAATGTCTGTTACTAAAAACGTCTGCTTAGCTAGCTGGTTAGCTAACTGTGTGGAGAGATTAAGGACATTTCAACTTGCCCCACGATTATTTGTTTCGTCAAGATAGAGGAAAGAGGGTGCGCGAGAGGAGAGAGAGAGGGCGCGCGCGAGAGGAACAGAGCCTACACTGTGTTGTTTAGCTAACTGTTAACTGTTCTTCTGTTAACGTATGTCCCCACAGCTCTCTGCTCCCATGGCTCTATTTCCCACAGCTTTATACTTGAACGGCTCTATATTCCCACGGCTAACACCGCTCTAGATGTGGGAACATAGAGCTGTGGGAACACAGAGCCGTGGGAACACAGAGCCGTGGGAACACAGAGCCGTGGGAACACAGAGCCGTGGGAACATAGAGCCATAGGAACGTAAAGACCCCGTTGGAGATGGACAATGGAGAAACTCCTTTCAATTTCCATTTTAAAGTCAATTTGAGCAAAACAATAGGTCCACAGACAAAAATATGCCAAAAAAGCAAAGAAGGAAAACATGTGTTTGCTTCTCCACAAACCTGACTCTCATCTGGAGCTGCCTCCTTCTGCTTGTGTCCATGGATCTGACTGACTATTGTTTCTTTGGCTGTAATCTTCCACAGTATGGCATTAAACCTATTTATCTCAATATATACATTTTTAAACTTTCTATTTCCATGGACTCATGCAGTGGACTTTACACTCCCAGAAAGTTACACTCTATCACTTTAATTTTGTGAGTGTTGGAACTGAGGGACATGTCTGTATGTTGTTTTCTTTTGTGGATCCTGACTCAGGTCTGGAGAAAGATCCAGTGAGTTACTCCAGACCAGGTTCCAGGCTCAGACCTGGTTCTCTGCTCCTGACAGGTTTAATCCAGAGACACATTTTGAGATGTTTTTGTGCTCCACTGTCTCCCTCTGCTGGACACTTCTATTTACTGCATGTTTTCCCACAGGTCAAATCATTCATCCTTGTGTTGATCAAGGTTTTTTTTATTTATTTATTGCTAAATTAAACCAATTAAAATCTCAAACAATTTCCCAGTGTCAGACTGAGTCCTGGAGAGGTTAATATCTTCACACAGACACGACTAATCGATCATAGAATCAATGTTATTAATGAGACACGTCATTGGAATCAAAATGAACGTCAGATGGACATAGTAAAGCTACCAAGATACCAGGCCAAGATACAGGTCAGATCTGTGGAGAGGCGACCCTGCTTACAGTAAAAATGCATGTTTTTAAATGTATTGTCATAATAAATAAATAAATAAACTCCTGTCGTCTAATTGACTTTTTTAATCTATAACTGCAAATAATTATTATCTAGCTGCAATATTAGTTTTGTTAGTGTTTGATTTTCGATACTTTTGTCATATTCTTTTCCGCTGTTGTGCTTATAAATGTTTATAATCTAAATAATGGCAGCTTTAAAGTCCAAACACCTTCAGCAAAAGTAAAATTGTGTAGTTTTATTTACTACATTTATATCAGAGTTTATTAATATACAGTAAACTTATAGACAGTGCTATGTCCAGTTGACTTCAAATGTTTTATCGACGCGGCGCTAAAGTCGAGAAAACAATGTGTGACGTCTGGTCCAATTCCATCTCCCAGTTTTGGTGACATTTAGTCGGATCTGCCAACTTCACGTCTGGCTGAAGGGTCACTGTGCTCCAGGAAGTCCTTTTGTGGAGAGTATTTGTGGATTCTGGAAGAGGAATAATCTATTTACCCACAATCGTATTCATTTAAATAAGAAAAAACAACAATACGAAACTAACGCTGGAGTCTGCACCTGACAGGCCGACTGAACGACTCCTTACACACAGGATAAAGAGCGTCTCATGTGACTCTTGGACAAAACCAGCGCCCCCTGGCTTAGATTCTGCATTAAAACAAATGATCAGAGGTCGTGTAACTCGGTTGACATCAATATTACGAACAAACCTAATCCTCAGGCGTCAAATTGATCCCAGTTAAACTCAAATAAGCCTAGTATCCTTAAAGAGTCAGGCCTATTTCATCTGCAAGACTTCAAGACAAGGAAGGGACTGGGAATTATACAAATGAATGTACATAGTGTCACATCTAAATCAGATTACATTCAAGTCTGGGCAGATCAAACACACCCATATTTTCTGAAACCTGGTTATCAAATAAAATAAGTGAGAAGGAAATCGATACTGAAAATTGCACATTTTTTCGTTGTGACAGGTGATTTAAAGGAGGTTTTGTTGTCATTTATGTCACAGATCACGTGTCTGTGGACCTTCTATTCTCCTGCTCAAAGCCTAAATGTTTTAAATATCTGTCTCTATGAACAATGTAAATGATCCTGTTGAAAATCTGGTTCATCATCCACCTTGAGCACCTGAAAATGCTCTTAACGATGTGTTCATGATGCTTTCTAAACTGGAAAATGATGAAATCCTAATAATGGGCGAATTAAATATGAACTGACTGGAGAAAGAGTCCAAAACTTTGAAAGACCAACGCAATGGCCTAAATCTGACACAGTTAATTTCTATTTCGATGAAACCTGACCCTAGAAATGTCAATAAAGGCAAACTCATCGATGTAACTGAACAAACTCCATAATTATGAGACAAATGGTGTTTTCCCACGGGATTTTAGTGACACTGTCCAACTGGGAGTGTCCGAAATACAAAATAGGAGAAGATCATACGAACATTTCAGTGAGAAGACCTTCCCCGACCCTGATATGGCCTTAGATTTGTAAATTAATACATGAATCAAATAAAAATTAGAATGGAAAACTGTAACAATCTTTGGTTCAACTCAGACATTTTACATTTAATTAGAGAAAGAAATGCTGCCTGGAAAACTGCACAAAACGAGGTTAGATATGGATTGGGCTTATTTTTTTTAAAAAAAAGATCTTTATCAACAGTTAGAAAGGCAAAAACTCTCAGAACTTTGACTCATACATGACAAATTCAACCAATATTTTCTCAGATTGAGGCTTTTTATCTGTACATGTGAAGTTTTGGATCATAATGTTGGTCCTTCTGGTCTTGATTATGTTGAGTCTGAACCTCGGGCAGATAACAGTCACGTTTTCTCTTTAAGACCTTTCACTTTCATGGAGGTCTTAAATGCTCTCCTCTCCACAGACCCAAACAAGTCCACAGGAGCTGATGACCTTGATCCAGATCTTCTATTACTCACTGCCCCATATTTAATTCAACCTTTATTACATATTTATAACAATTCAAGGTGGGACGACTGAAAATGTAAATCATTTCCTGTGTCTAAAAAACCTCGTCTTGCAAAAGTTTTAGAAAAGTTAGTTGCAAATCGAGTTACAACTTATTTAAATAAATGTTCTATTTTCAAGTCTTGTCGATCAGGTTTGAGAAAAGAGCAGAGTGTCACTGCAACCACAGAAGTTTGACATGACATTTTTACAGCCCTTAACAACAAACAAAACTGTGTGTCTCTGTTTATTGATTTAACTGAAGCTTTTGATTCAGTGGATCATGGAGTCGTCTTGAAGCGTCTGAAGCAGATTAGTTTTGACAAGGCTAAATGTGATTGGTCCTAAAATGATCTTTCAAACAGAACCCAGGCAGTAGAGGCCAGTGGGTTTAACATTTTGAATTTAAGCAAAGGAGCACCCCAAGGCTCAACTTTGGGCCCGCTATTTTTCCACTATATTTATTCATTCAGTTGGTTCCAATTTAAGAGAAAGGTTCATACATTTCTGTGCAGATGATGCCGTTTTGTGACACGATTTTACAACTGCAGCAAAATGTGTGTTTAGGCCTGTCTGTATAAAGGGCATTGGAGAGGCCTGTTCTCATTAGTACTGACCAAACCATCAGCTTTCAACAACAGGCTATGAACAGTCTGTCTACAACAACTGGACATTTATTATTTTAAAATGTTAGCATTTTATGACATCAGTTTAGACTTAAGTTCACAATGAAACTGATCCAGATTCTAAGAAAAAGAACCAGGACCAAGACCAAAGTCCAGAGGCTGCAGAGAAGGACAACCACCACCAGGGGCAGTAATGCACTTGAAACTGTAATAGGGGCAACGTTATGTGATACAACAAACAGGAAAACAGTCTTACTTTTACTGTTTTTATAAGTAAATGTGATGTAGTTAAATTTGTATATTTGATGGATATTTGGATAAGATTTGTCGTCAATGAGCCAAAAACTGTTAGCAACAAAAATGTAACAAGGACCAAAACTAGTATTGATCCTTTGCAGCTCGTGTCATCAACATTCCCTGAGGGTGTGATGCTAACTGGAGGCACTGCTCTGTCTGAAGCAAGTTAGACTTTAATCTGAGTTTTATTTGAACATAATCTGACCATGAAGAACTGACGTAGTTGGAGCTACAACAGGAGCTGATCTGTTAAAAAAGTCCCTCTCAAACAACCTTACAGTCTCAAGCTAGCAGCATTAGCCAACAGTGTTTCAGTTTGTCGCTCTCGCCTTTTTGTTGAAAATCAAACTCTTAAACAGAACCATGAGCTCGGTTTGATCTAAGGCTCCTGAAAATGTCAAGTTTAAATCCATTTTCTATTTTTTCTTGACTTTTCAGATAATCTTAACATTTATTTTGCTGTGTTTGCTAATTTGTGCATCGTGTCTCAATTGTAACTGCTGAACATTCCACCATAGAGATACATGTAGAAGACCTCCAGTGTGATGTCACCACAACATAACAACAGTGACAAAACCAGCTAATAAAGAACAGGTGTTTCAGGATATATGGACTTTTTGAGTCGATTTATAAAACTGTACTTGTACTTAAAGCCATAGTATGTGACTTTTTTGACAAAATGTAGAGAAAAATAAAAGCAAGACTTTTTCATTATTGTTTATTGGACTGAAAAACGTAGAAAACACATTT
Source organism: Periophthalmus magnuspinnatus (assembly GCF_009829125.3). NCBI lineage: Eukaryota > Metazoa > Chordata > Actinopteri > Gobiiformes > Gobiidae > Periophthalmus > Periophthalmus magnuspinnatus. The sequence goes on along the minus strand of NC_047144.1, from coordinate 3,387,054 downwards.
ATCCTCACTGTGAGGAGACTTGCAGCTCCACAAACCTGACTCTTATTTGACCTGGAGTAGAGCCTCTTCCTGTTTGTTTCCATGGCGATGCTGATCCTTTTGTTAAAATATTCCACATAGTGCCATAAAAAGTATTTATCTCCATGTAGAATGTTCCAAAGTATGACTTTAACATTCTATTTCTATTATGCAGATGACTTTCCATGCACAGAAAGTTCCATATTATCACTTTAATAATAATAATAATAATAATAATAATAATAATAATAATAATAATAATAATAATAATAATAATAATACATTTCTATCTGGTTCACTTCACATTGTTTCATTGATTCACTCTGTGGTGGTTGAGTTACTGTTACAGACACAGACAGAAGTGACACTGAGCCATCGGCCCCAGACACCACTTTAACAAGTATTTTTCATATATTTTTTACATTTTTACTTCATTTTGGCAGCAGTACTTGTACTTGTAATTCAGTACAGGTTTATCCATGTAACTGTAACACTGTCAGAGTCCAGTCACGTTCAGTCTGATGTTGGCAAAATCTCAAATGAAGGTGTTTCATGGGACAGGCCAGAATCCTCAGGTCGACATCTTCTGTCAGCGAAGATTCAACAGACGTGATTGTTGAAAAAAGACGAACATCTGACATTTGAGATTTTTGAATCAGGCTTAAGTTTATCACAGCCTGGATAATTATAATTTACACATATTAATGTTGAATTTAAATAGGATTCAGAACAAAGATGAAGGTGAAGGATTTCTAAGGCCATTTATTTACATGGTATTTATTTACAGGTAACGAGTGGAGGACAGAGGAGCCTCTGAAAGAACAAGTTACAGGTCTGAGAGACACAAATCTTGTTTGTTGGTGACAAATATTTATTTTACTGAGGAATTTATCGATTAATTCATTAAAATCCTACAGTGTGATTTCCTGGATTCTTTCCCCTCATTCTGTCTCATAGTTGAAGTGAAACTGATGAAAATTACAGGCGTCTCTTTTTAAGTGGAGAACTTGAACAATTGGGGCTGAATAAATACTTTTTTCCCCACTGTAAGTAAAAGTAAAAATGTAAAAGTGTGTACTTTTTACTTTTACTTCAGTACATTTGAGAGCAGTATCTGTACTTTCTACTCCACTACATTTATGAAAAGTAAAAGTATTTTTTCTGATTGTGTGAGACCTGCTGAAAAGGCTGAGGGTTTATTTTTAACACATTCAGAATTTGAACAAACAAAAATATACAAATAAAAACAAAATTCAGCTCAAATCTTTATCAAAATCACCACATTTGAAGCTTTAATAGATCTGAAAATCTGAAACAAATACTTTTAAAAATGTACTGAAACAGTAAAAAGTAAACTTTTTTTTTGGTCTTTGAGAGGAAATAACTCTGTGTGCCATGCACAAGTATAAATACTACTAGTACACATACATACTAGTATGTATGGAGTAATAGTAATAGTAGTATTAGTAGTATTAGTAGTAGTACTGCTGCTGCAGGACAGGTCTTAGTGGGAGCACTGAAGTTGGTTCACCTTTGTTCATTTGAGCCGACAGAGAAAACTCTGACCTTTGTGCCAGTTTTCAGTTCTTGTGAGGTCCAGTAATTACACAGATCTGATCCATAAACCAGGTCCAACATCCTTGAACAATGCAGATGGAGCTGGGAGTCGCCTGAGGGTTGGTGGTTCCTCTGCCTTTGTGCCTAAAGGCCTCACCTCCAGTGTGCTGCTGTGTGTGTGGTTGTGCCTTTGACAGACAGCAGGGGGCGCTCTCACCTGACAGACAGCAGGGGGCGCTGGTCCTGTAGAGCGGTCAGGAGCTCGGCTGAGGGTCCTGGATGGTTGTAGCTCAGGTCTAACTCTCTCAGGTGGGAGGGGGCGGAGCTCAGAGCCTAAAGACACAGCATTACACTCATGTGGACACAAGGGGGCAGAGTGCATCATGGGAGCATCTCACCTGAGCGTCTCCAGTCTGCAGGGGGCGCTCTTCAGTCCAGAACACAGCAGCTCCACTCCTGAGTCCTGGAGGTCGTTGTGACTGAGATCCAGGTGTGTGAGACTGGAGGAGCTGAGGACTGAGGCCAGAGCTTCACAGCTTCTCTCTGACAGGTTTGAAAAGAGGTTTGAAAGATTCTGCTTCTAAGGTCGTTTTCACACCTAATAGTCCAGTAGACTCGGTTCGATTCGGGACCAAAATTGAAACATTGTTAACATTTTCAACTGGAGCGGTTTGCTTTCACACTGCTTTTTGTCAAACAAACCAAACCTTTTGAGAAGCTTGTCTAATCCTTCACATGTGGTGGCGCTGTACCAAAAACCAGGAAGGAAACGAGACAAAAAACCATGAAGAAGAAACGCCGCTCGTCTATTGGTCAATACAACGCCACACTGTGCTACAGTGCGGGGGAATCCTACTGCTTTCATTTTTTCACTTTTTAATTTATAAACCTCGTTGTTTTTGTGCGTGGTCACGAGTAACTGACATATATTTTTGTCAGACCATATTTCTATGAGGGCTTTTACCTCCTCTTCACTCCACGTCTGACCACGAGCCCTTTCTCCGCTCCGCTAGCTTTGCACCCGTGTTTGTTTTGGTTTTATTTACCCAGAATGCTCTGCATGTAATCAACTTCGTGTCTTTGGAGCGGCCCGTGGTCCGCTTGGCGTTCACAGATGCATTCGAACCGTACCAGAGTTCACTTCAATCGGACCGAGACCTAGGTTTTTTGGCGGACCAGAGTTCGCTTTTTTGGACCGTATCAGAGTTCGATTGCGCATTCACACCTGAACAAACGAACCGGACTTTGTGGCCAAAAGAACTAGAGTTTGATTAAAGCGAACTAACCAGTGCTAGTGTGAATATGACCTAAAGGACCAGTGTGGAAAAACAGTTTAGAATAAATAAAAACATATGACCGGTCCGTTCAGCCGCGATAACTGTTCATTAAAAAAAAAAAAAAAAAAAAAGATTAAAAATAGACAAAAACAGACTTAATCCAGAGCACCACGTGCACCACCTGTGGCACCACCTGCACAGTGCGCTCCTCTCGTTACTTCTGTCATTATTCTGAATACTCGGACCAGAGCTGAGTTCAGTCTGAGCCGGGTCGGTTTCCGGAACAGTTCCTCTTTCATTTGGTGATATTCAGAACAGAATTACTTTCCTAAATGAAAATAAATACATTTGAGAGTGAACTGACTTCAAACTGAACAGCACAACCTGGTCCAGGCCTGAGTTCAGTGATAAACAAAAGTAAAACAAACTAAACCATTTCAATCATGTCACATTTTACTACGACATAAATAAATGTGAAAATATTAGATTTCAGAAAGTAGAGCTCTGATAATTCTCCACCACAATGTCCAATGTCTTTAGTTTGTCCAGAAATCTGTCAGAATGAGGTTATCAGGAGCATTTAGTCCTGGTTCAGTCCTTGGTTTAGTCCTGGTTCAGTCCTGGTTCAGTTCTGGTTCAGTTCTGGTTTAGTCCTGGTTTAGTCCTGATTTTGTCCTGATTTAGTCCTGATTTAGTCCTGATTTAGTCCTGGTCTAGTCCTGGTTCAGTCCCGGTTTCCTCTTGGTTTACTCCTGGTTTAGTCTTGGTTTAGTCTTGATTTAGTCTTGGTTTAGTTCAGGTTTACTCTTGGTTTAGTCCTGGTTCAGTCCCAGTTCAATCCTGGTTTAATCCAGACTCTGGTTTCCGCCTCTTGCAGCTCTCTCTGTAGTCCCGCTCCTGGACTTGAGAAGTCCGGTCCAGGATCCAGGTCTGGACGGAGGGATCCACCTGCAGCTCCATAGTGACCTCCTTAAACACTTTACACGAGGACACCTGCAGGAGAGGAGGGGAACAGCAGGTCAGATACTTATTCTAACATTGAATATGATTTATGAGAGAAGTAACGAGCTGAAACATGCGCCCCTAGTGGTTTAAAGACGTCATTACCATCCCTCTTAAACCTGTCTCTCATCTGTCCATTTACTGAGGACACATCGGGTCATACAGAGTCATTTTAGGGTTTACTAAACTGGTTTTAGTCGTAGAATCTCACAACACAAAGCTCTGTGACCGGAGAATCACCATATTTAACAAAAACATTTACATCACGTTTGAAAAACTCTTTACCTCGCGGAAGTTGAGTTTCTTGAACATGTTGATGCTGATCTGATTTTCCAAACCAATTTTCACCTGGAACTTTTTAATCCCGAGTTTGGAGATTCCTGCACAAACAGAACGGACTGATTACACAATGTTTATAATGTTACTGTGGGAAGTGAGTTGAAATATAATAGTTCACTCTAGTTCATGAGACTTAAAGCTGCCATCTGTAATTAGACCTGCCAATCAGCTGTATTCTCACACATCACCATGGAAACAGGTTTAATTTTATACAATTACAGATATCTTTAATATGCCAATACCATAGTCTGTGTATATAAACGGACATAGCTCTCGTACTAGCCGCCATTTTCCAAATAAGTGAGCATCAGCTTCATCGACTCTGGCTCCAATTCACTTTACATTGAAAAGCCGTGTCCTCTCTCTCTGTCTCTGTTGCTTCAGTCTCATTTTGGTCTTAAATGTTCGTATTAACCCGCTCTACATGATCCTGGGGTTTTTATTTCACTATTTTTGTCCCTACACTCTATGGTCAAAACTTATAAACACAAACTCTCGTCTACGTGTGGTTTTCTGACCGTAGCTCATCATGATGCACGCCACTTCTGTCCCCACGCCTTTTCCTCGGAATCTGGGCTCTGGAAAAAAAACACAAAACTGTATCTAACTCAGAAGGTTATTGAACACAAAACCCTGCACTTTTCTGAAATGAGGTGCTATGAATGAACTTTGACCTCTGACCTGCGATCATGACCTCCAGCTCGGCCAGGCTGGGGTCACCGGGGTCGGTTAGAAACAGGTTGACATCTCCCATCATGCACTGCTCCTCCTGCACTCCGGCGTTCCACTGCTCCCGGTCCAACACGATGAAGGTGCACTCTGAAAGATTAAAGAGGAAACATAAACTGCACAGATTCAACACACGAGGAAAAACCTCAGAGCTTTGGCTTTGGCTTTGACTTTGACTCACAGTAAATAAAATACACCGAGTGAATGTGACGGAGGAGGTTTGGAGCAGCAGGTCATGAACATGTAGATTTCTGAAAATACAATCCAACCTATTTATTTTTGAACTCGATGTGAGCGTAGGGCGTGTGCCATTCACAAAACATAAAAATCATGGATCTGTTTCTGTGGAACAAAACCCCTGAGTGTTTTCACAAAGTGAAAGTGTTTAAAGTGTCTCACTGTCTGTGTCCTGTCTCCAGCTCCTGCACATGTCGTACTCCTGCTCCAGAGTCAGAGGCTCAGAGGCTGTGAGCAGCTGCAGCTCCTCACTCTGCATCCACCCGTGATACCTGAGAAATATACAAACATATATATAATGTACATGAGTATATATACAAGTGTATCTATATAAACACAGACAGTTTTCTCTACAGATCACATTGTACTTTGTCATGAAACATCTAAAAGGTCAATTCTGCAGGAATTTAACAAAAAAAAAAAAATCCCAAATGCTGAACTTGATCATTTCTGTCAGTCACAAGCTCAAAAACTCACAGTACAACACAAATGTGCAGTATTTATTTAAGCTGCTCCTGTGTTAAATACGACAGGTCTGAGGTGGAGAGAGACGTCTTGAAAGAAGCACTCAGTTTGTTACTTAAGTAAAAGTACAGATACAAGGTCAAGAAATACTCAAGTCAAAGTAAAAGTATCACATGAAAAAAGTACCCGTTTAAAAATGTACTTAAAAAGTAAAAGTATTTAATTATTCATCATTAACATACACATTTACATTCAGCAGGTGCAGTTCAGAGTCACAGTAGTGTTAATATCTATAGTACTGTAGTGGTATAGTTTAATATGTAGTACTGTAGTGGTATAGTTTAATATGTAGTACTGTAGTGTTATAGTTTAATATGTAGTACTGTAGTGGTATAGTTTAATATGTAGTACTGTAGTGGTATAGTTTAATATGTAGTACTGTAGTGGTATAGTTTAATATGTAGTACTGTAGTGTTATAGTTTAATATGTAGTACTGTAGTGTTAGTTTAATATGTAGTACTGTAGTGGTATAGTTTAATATGTAGTACTGTAGTGGTATAGTATAATATGTAGTACTGTAGTGTTATAAAGAGTATTTACCTGGGCACGTGCTCAGGTGTATAAGGCACGAGCACTGCTCTGTGTCCCTCCAGTAACGTGTCCTCGTTTATCCGCATTATTTAAACTTTATTTCATCCTCAGATCGTGAATTAAACTGTTGAGCAGAGTCCACGCGCTGCTTCTGTTTACTTCCGCATTCAGAGGCTCGTGTGTCTGACAGTGTGAGGCTGCAAGAGCGCGCCCTCTGCTGGACACTTTATGTAACTGCTGCAGGAGCGCGCCCTCTGCTGGACACTTTATGTAACTGCTGTGTCGAACTTTGGTCCAAACTTCTCTTCTGTTTGACAAATTGTGTTCAACATTAAACTAAAAATATTTAAAATGCACTTTATACTTTCTACTCCAATACATTTTTGAACTGTCTGAAAAGTTAAAGTATTTTTTTAATTATAGTTTGAAACCTGCTGAAAAAGCTGAGGGTTTATTTATAACATGTTCATACTTTGAGCAAACTAAAATATACAAAAAAACAAAACAGTTAACAGCTGAAGAAAACATTCAACTGAAAATCTAATATATAAGTTATAATGATCAATAAAGTAGTTTTAACAGATTTATTATTATTACTTTAAATGACACAATTACAGGAGGAACAGAGGGACAAAAAGGTTCAGACCAGGATTAAAAACTGCATTTATTTCAGAACAAAAACATTCTCATTTCGACATGATCTAAACGGTTCAGCTAAAATAATCGCCACATTGATACTTTTGCAGTGACGTCACACTGGAGGGATTCTGCATGCATGTCTATGGTGAAATGTTCAGCAGTTACCATGGAGATGCAATGCACACATTAGCAAACCTGGACAAAAAAGATTTTTAAATGTGGCTTAGTAAAAAAAACTAAACAAAATGGATTTAAACATATTTTCCGGAGCCTGTGATCGATCCGAGCGCCCGTGGTTCTGTTTACGAGTTTGATTTTCAACAAAAAGGTGAGAGCAACTAACGGGAAAACTGTTGGCTAATGCTAATGCTAGCTAGCGCGTGACTGTAGCGTTATTTGAGAGGGACCTGTTCAACGACACAAATCAGTTCATGTGTTGTAGTCCCAGTTCAAATAATGTTCCAGTTAAAATAAAGCTCATATTAAAGTCTAACTTGACAGAGCTTCAGACACAGCAGTGCCTCCGGTTAGCGCGACATCAGCTACAAATAAAAGTGTGTGTAGTAAAGTGGGTTTATATTCAAGTGTGTGTATCAGACTCTTAGACGGTGTGTGTAGCTCAGACCGGGGGCCCCAGAGGATGCCACCGCTCCACTGCGCCCCCTGCTGGAGCGGAGAGGCAGTCCATCCAGTGAGAGAGCTGAGGGCCCCGAGAGAACATGAAGGGCCCCAAGACCATGGCCCCCACAGGGACGCAGGAGTCTGAGGAGAGAAGAAGAGAACAATGTGTAAAGGAGGAGGAGGAGAAGAAGAGACCGGCGTGTAAAGGAGGAGGAGAAGAAGAAGAGACCGGCGTGTAAAGGAGGAGAAGAAGAAGAGACCGGCGTGTAAAGGAGGAGGAGAAGAAGAAGAGACCGGCGTGTAAAGGAGGAGAAGAAGAAGAGACCGGCGTGTAAAGGAGGAGAAGAAGAAGAGACCGGCGTGTAAAGGAGGAGAAGAAGAAGAGACCGGCGTGTAAAGGAGGAGGAGAAGAAGAAGAGACCGGCGTGTAAAGGAGGAGAAGAAGAAGAGACCGGCGTGTAAAGGAGGAGAAGAAGAAGAGACCGGCGTGTAAAGGAGGAGAAGAAGAAGAGACCGGCGTGTAAAGGAGGAGGAGAAGAAGAAGAGACCGGCGTGTAAAGGAGGAGAAGAAGAAGAGACCGGCGTGTAAAGGAGGAGGAGAAGAAGAAGAGACCGGCGTGTAAAGGAGGAGAAGAAGAAGAGACCGGCGTGTAAAGGAGGAGAAGAAGAAGAGACCGGCGTGTAAAGGAGGAGAAGAAGAAGAGACCGGCGTGTAAAGGAGGAGGAGAAGAAGAAGAGACCGGCGTGTAAAGGAGGAGAAGAAGAAGAGACCGGCGTGTAAAGGAGGAGGAGAAGAAGAAGAGACCGGCGTGTAAAGGAGGAGAAGAAGAAGAGACCGGCGTGTAAAGGAGGAGGAGAAGAAGAAGAGACCGGCGTGTAAAGGAGGAGGAGAAGAAGAAGAGACCGGCGTGTAAAGGAGGAGGAGAAGAAGAAGAGACCGGCGTGTAAAGGAGGAGAAGAAGAAGAGACCAGCGTGTAAAGGAGGAGGAGAAGAAGAAGAGACCGGCGTGTAAAGGAGGAGGAGAAGAAGAAGAGACTGGCGTGTAAAGTAGCAGCAGCAGTAGCAGTTTTAGCAGTAGTAGTAGCAGTAGTAGTAGTAGTAGTAGCAGTAGCAGTAGCAGTAGTAGTAGTAGTAGCAGTAGCAGCAGTAGTAGCAGTAGCAGCAGTAGTAGCAGTAGCAGTAGCAGTAGTAGCAGTAGTAGTAGCAGCAGTAGCAGTAGCAGTAGTAGCAGTAGCAGTAGCAGTAGCAGTAGCAGTAGCAGTAGTAGTAGCAGTAGTAGCAGTAGCAGCAGTAGTAGCAGTAGCAGTAGCAGTAGTAGTAGTAGCAGCAGTAGCAGTAGCAGTAGTAGCAGTAGTAGTAGCAGCAGTAGCAGTAGCAGTAGTAGCAGTAGCAGTAGCAGTAGCAGTAGCAGTAGCAGTAGTAGTAGCAGTAGTAGCAGTAGTAGTAGTAGCAGTAGTAGTAGCAGTAGTAGTAGCAGTAGTAGCAGTAGTAGTAGTTGCAGTAGTAGTAGCAGCAGTAGTAGCAGTAGTAGTAGCAGTAGTAGTAGCAGTAGCAGTAGCAGTAGTAGTAGTAGCAGCAGTAGTAATAGTAGCAGTAGTAGCAGTAGCAGTAGTAGTAGCAGTAGTAGTAGCAGTAGTAGTACCTGTGGCCTTGTCTTTATGCAGTACTTGTACTCTCACACAGCTCTGCTCCAGTTGACTCTGCTTCAGTTTAAACGAGTGTTTCAGGTTCAGACTCAGATCGTCCTCGGACTCAAGGACTGGACCCAGTTTAGACCGAACCTGAGACTGGACCTGGACCGAGACCTGGACCACAAACCCTAAAGACCACAGAGGTTTAACGTCCTCAACCAGAGACACGAGGACGAGGAGTAAAAGTACAGGGTCTGAAAACTATTGAGCATGAAAATGTACTTAAAAAAACATGTACTCTGATGAACACGCAGTACTGAGGTTTATGAGAGAGATAGAGGGAGGAGGAGAGAGAGAGAGAGAGAGGGAAGAGAGAGAGGGGGGGAGGAAGGGGGGGACAGAGGGAGAGGGACAGAGAACAAGGAAAGGGGAGAGGAAGAGAGATGGAGTGAGAACAGGGAAGGGGGAGAGGGAAGGGGAGTGAAAGAGAGAGAGAGAGAGAGAGAGGGTGAATGGAGAGAGAACAGGGAAGGAGAGAGAGAAAGGGAGAGGAAGAGAGATGGAGAGAGAACAGGGAAGGGGGAGAGAGGGAAGGGGAGTGAAAGAGAGAGAGAGAGGGTGAATGGAGAGAGAACAGGGGAGGAGAGAAAGAGAGAGGGAGAGGAAGAGAGATGGAGAGAGAACAGGGAAGGGGGAGAGGGAGAGAGGGAAGGGGAGCGAAAGAGAGAGAGAGGGCAAAGGGAGAGAGAACAGGGAAGGGGGAGAGATAGGGAGAGAGAAAGAAAGAGAGAGAGAGGGGGAGAGACCAAGGAAGGGAGAGAGAGGAGAGCGAGTAGAGAAGGAGAGAGTGGGCAGGGGAGAGAAAGGGAGAGAGAGCGAGGAAGGAAGGAGGGAGGGACATTCACTACCGCACTTTATACTGAGGAGAGAGGAGAGGAGGCAGAGAAGAGAGAGGGAGAGGGAAAGGAAGGGGATGGGATGGAGCAGAGAGAGGGAGATAAGTGAAAGCAGGGCGGAGAGAGAGAAAAGAGAGGGGGGAGAGAGAGGGAGGAATCACCTGAGTTTTTGCTGCTGTCCCGGTGCAGTCCTCTGACTCTGGCCACGCCCACTGTGAGTCTGTGAGGAGAGTAACCGAGAGAGACGAGCACCTCCCCCAGAGGAGGACCCTGCTGTGGTTTAAACAAATGTACGTCATTATTACAAACTTTATTTTATTTATTTTTAAGTTATTTTAGATGAACATTGTGATTTAAAACGTCCAAACACATAACACACTTAAGTGGGGTAAAGGTCAAGGGTCAAACCTGTTGGTGCTGTTGTGTCTGTAGCGCCCTCCACAGGACTCTCCCGGTGTGACACAGGTCTCCTCTTAAAGGGACCTCCACCTGCCCCACCCTCCTGTGTCTGGAGTCTGCCCCCACACTCTGCACCACCAGACTCAGGACGGACCAGGACACGGTCTGAGGAGAGACCTGGAGAGACCAGAGCCGGGACTAGAACAGGACTAGAACAGGACTAGGACTAGAACAGGACTAGAACAGGACAAGAACAGGACCAAGACCAGGACTAGAACAGGACTAGACCAGAACCAGGACCAGGACACGGTCTGAGGAGAGACCTGGAGAGACCAGAGCCGGGACTAGAACAGGACTAGAACAGGACTAGAACAGGACTAGGACTAGAACAGGACTAGACCAGAACCAGGACCAGGACACGGTCTGAGGAGAGACCTGGAGAGACCAGAGCCGGGACTAGAACAGGACTAGGACTAGAACAGGACTAGAACAGGACCAAGACCAGGACCAGGACTAGAACAGGACCAAGACCAGGACTAGAACAGGACTAGAACAGGACTAGGACTAGAACAGGACCAGGACTAGAACAGGACCAAGACCAGGACTAGAACAGGACTAGAACAGGACTAGGACTAGAACAGGACTAGAACAGGACTAGGACTAGAACAGGACTAGAACAGGACCAAGACCAGGACCAGGACTAGAACAGGACTAGAACAGGACCAAGACCAGGACCAGGACTAGAACAGGACTAGAACAGGACCAGGACTAGAACAGGACTAGGACTAGAACAGGACCAAGACCAGGACTAGAACAGGACCAGGACCAAGATCAGGACTAGAACAGGACTAGGACTAGACCAGAACCAGGACCAGGACACGGTCTGAGGAGAGACCTGGAGAGACCAGAGCCGGGACTAGAACAGGACCAAGACCAGGACCAGGACCAGGACCAGGACCAGGACTAGGACTAGGACTGAACCAGGACTACACCAGGACCAGAACCAGAACCAGGACTAGACCAGGACTGAAACAGGACTAAACCAGGACTAAACTAGGTCTAAACCTGGTCTAAACCTCTTCATACCTGGAAGACAGTGCAGTGGTTGAACTCGGGGTGGGGGCCTGTGTTTCGGGCTTTGGCCTGTTGGGGGCGGCGGTCGTCGGGGAGTAGGCGGAGCTCGATGAGAGTCGAGTTTGAGTGAAAACAGAGAGGAAGATTTGACAAGCGCAAAAGAGAAACGACGAGCTGCTCTGAGTGATGTCTGTATTCTACTGAGAAGCACAGGAGAGGAGCGAGAGAGGGAGGAGAGGAGGAGAGAGGAGAGGAGGAGAGAGGAGAGGATGGAGGGAGTGAGGGGGAGGAGGAGTACAGGGAGGAACGGAGGGAGCCAACAGGATACCAGCCTAAAAGAGAGAAAAAGAGAGAGGGAATAATAATAATTTTCTTCATTCATCATTTCAACATTAAATGGAGGTAAGTTACTATTGCAGCCACAGCCGCCCTGGGACAGACTGGCAGACGTGAGGCTGCCAATCTGCGCCATCGGCCTCACTCATAAGAAAACTGTCTCGTCTCAACTACAGATGTTAGGCAGGATCCAGATCAGGAGGACATGAAAACTCTGAAACAAAAAGGTGCCTGACTGACGAGAGATTGGACCAGGGACCCTCTTGGTGTGAGGTGAGAGAGCTAACCACTCTGCCACTACACTCCAGCGTGTACAGAACATGGCCGCCAGTTTGAGTGAATGGGCCGAGCTCAGTGGTGCGGGTTTGGCCTTTAGCGGCGAGGTACGTCCTGTGTCTGTACCGTGAGTTTAGATTTTTAATTTTTTTTTTGGCTGTAGTACCACTGGACGGCCACTAGTCCAACTCACAGGTTTAACACAGAAATAACAAGACATTTGAATAGAACAGACTCACTGCTGACGCACAAGGACCCGCGGTGGTTCTGGGTCTCCTTCTTTTGGTTCACAGCCGGTCCTGGTCCTGGATCTGGTCCTGGTCCTGGTCCTGGTTCCAGTCCTGGTCCTGGTTCTGGTCCTGGTTCTTCTTTGGGCTGGAGATCTTCAGGTTTGTGGGAAAGGAACCGAGGAGGAATCTCAAATGGAATTTCATCAGGACTGAAGCAGAAACAGAGTCAGAAAAACATCATTCAAACAACAACATTTAATATTTAAATTTGAGAGTGTAAATTTATCTCTAAAATTAAAATACCTTTAAAAAATATGTGAAAATCTATTGTTCTTTGTTTGTTATTCCAATAAAAGACAACTGACATCAATTGTTTCTATATAAGTTTTTACTATATTAAACCACATGTGTCAAACTCGAGGCCTGCGGACCAAATGCGGCCCTCCACATCATTTTATGTGGCCCTTGACAGAGTAAATTAAAAGGTATGATGGTCTTAAAATGTCATTTTTTTGTCAGTTACACACCCATATTTTTACGTCAAGGAAAATGCATATGCAATATTTGTAACTTGAATGAGTAATAAAAACAGAAACAGTTAATTAACAAGTTTAAAAAGTAGTTACATTTATTTTACCCTGGCCCTTTGACGGCAGCCATTTTACTGATGTGACCCTCGGTGAAAATGTGTTTGACGCCCGTGTATTAAACCCATAGACTGTATATATAAATGGACATGGCTAACCCGCTAGCCGCCGTGTTCCAAACAGGAAGTGATCATGGATGCGCTTCCGGCTCCTTCGACTCACCATCCAATTCACTTTCTATTGAAAAACTCTCTGTAACTGCTGCAGTGGGACTCGTCATTTTGGTCTTAAAATGTTTGTATTAAAACCTTTACATGATCTTGGTGTTTTTATTTCACTATTGTCGCCGTAAATCAAGATATGAACATTAAGATCTGACAAATTATTCTCTCCCTGAACTTGATTGACGGTCAGAAATCCTAATATTATATCCCATTAAACAAGCTAGCATTAAATAAATAAAACCTCACTGACATGGTGACTGCTCCCTGTGACACCAGCACCAGGGGAGCGGTGCATGCTGGGACAGGGGGCGTGGTACTGATCAGCTCCTGGTATCGGCTCCGGTCTCGGCTCCTCTTCCTCAGGCAGTAAAAGGTTAAACCAAAGAGGAGCGAGAGGAGGAGGAAGGAGAGGGAGAGCAAGACGGGCAGCAGCCAATCAGGAGCTGAGAAAGGACAGGTTTAGATTTGAATACAGTCACATTATATTTAAATGATGATGTAATGTACGACGGCTCATGGACACACGGAGTCGACGCGTCCAGAGTTACGTCAAATCGAACGTCTCCTCACATACGATTTAATTAAAGTACATGTTTATTTCAACACTTTTATCTTGCCCGCTCAAAGTCACAGGTAAAAGACGAGGTTTAGCGTCGCTAGATGTTCACCAGGACCACACAAGCTCAGAAATCAGACTGAAAGTGCGTTAGCCGTTAGCTCAAACGTCCCCTTTTTATGCTAATTATGATCTAAAATAAGATATCAAGGTTTACGGTTTACACGATCAACAACGGCTTTAAACGAGGCTCTGATCTGAATGCGGTCGACGGGTTGGTAAAGGCCGACACTCTCTGGATTACTCATAATTTCAGTTTTGTTTTTGTTTTGTTTTTTGAGCTAATGCTAACAGCTATAGGAAAAGTAAAAGTACATGGGACTAGCTCCGGTGTTCCAAAATCTTCCCGGACTGGCTGAGTTGCTAAGTGGATGATAACGTTAGCATCAAACGCTGCGTCTACTCATTATATGTTTAAGGCAGGCCTGTCTAAACTATGGCCCGGGGACCAAATGTGGCCCTCAGACCAATTTTCCTTGGCCCATGTTACCTTAAACAGTACTTTTTACAGTACATTTCTGAAAATCTACTTTAACAAGCCCGTATCAGATATTTAATGTGTCCCACTGAGGATGTGAGCGTGAGAAAAGGTCGAACGGTTCAGTCTAACATGGAATAATAACAGATTTTCACTGTTCTATGGGGTTACTCAATAGAAAAGTTACACAGTGCACCTTTAACTCCCGTCTTCATTCAGTTTTTAGTCTTGGTTTAAAAACACTGTGCACTGCAATGTAACTTTCCTGATGGACGTCGGCCACAGGCTTGTCTCCGTGGAGATGCTATTCCTCTTTTTAGAACGTCCCCCAGCATGGCATTAAACTTATCTAGCAAAATGACAGTTTTTTATTTTATTTTATTTATTTTTTTTATGACAAACAGACAAACAAACTTAATTTTCAGTCTCGCCTCTGACCTGTAACTGCCTGGCGATGTCACCTTAACCTCCTGAGACCCGAGCTTTAATCAAATAAAATAATAAAAAAAATAAGTAAATAAAATAAAAATAAAAATACAACAAAAAATAATAAAAACAAATAAAAATAAAATAATTAAATAAAAATAAAATAATTAAATAAAAATAATTAAATAAAAAAATAAAATAAAAAATAAACAAAATAAATAAATCTTCTAAACTCTTAGAAATAGTCAAAATTGAACATGTTCTTGTTGCTGTTCTTCTAAAACTTTGCACTGTGGCCTAAACAATCCAAAATGTGTTGTCCACAGATGAGGACACCAGGTCTCAGGAGGTTAATGCCGTACCGTGGAACATTCAAGAGAAAGAAATAACATCTCCATGGAGACAAGAGCTGTGAGACGTTCAGAGGGAGAGTAAACCCAGACAGGCACGTTCTTGAGGAGGAAAACTACATTAGAAAGTCTTCAAAACCTCGGACTTTAGTCTAGTTTCAGACGCTCTGAGCTCGATTAGGGATGTATCGAAAGTATCGAAAATCAAATACTAATCGATACTAAAACTATACTGTAAAAAGTCCTAAAACGTCACATTCACAGGACAGAAATGAGAAAGTATAACACATATAAGACACGTGTGAATAGAAAACTAAGTACTACCATTTAATGTGGAAAATCACGGCCTATTTTTAAGTTTCTGCACGTATATTATTTGAAAACGAAACGATCTTGAAGTTTTGTCGTCTAAAATATAAAAGATGTCATGATTTCGTACCTGTCATTGTGCAGCTCTGGCCCTGGTCTGAACTGCAGTACTGCGTCCTGTGGTACTTCACTGAGGCAGGTGTGATTTTCTCATGACGTCACGTTTTTATCACTGACCCCAAACTCAAGGTGAACCTGACCTTTTGACCCATTTAAAAAGGGCCCACGTTACGCTGTTTTCTAATGTTCTAATGTTGTTTCCTCATCACAAACAGACCTGGAGTTGTGTTTTGTTTCATTTTTGGCTGAGTTCTTCTCTCGAGCTGAAAACACACTGTTCCACCTTGTGATGTCATCATTTCAGGAAGTGTTTTTTTCTAAACTCCACACACCTTCACTTGAATCATTTGGATCATTTCAGCCCTGGAGTTGCCAATCTACTACTGAACAAAAGGTAAAACGTAGCTGCAAACTTGAAAACTACCAGTTCATGACATCACGAGGTGGAACGGAGCATTTTGAGCTTTGGAGATGTTACAGACTAATAATAAAGTGGAACTCAAACGTGTGTGAATGAAACAAAACACAACTCCAGGTCTGTTTTTGATCAGGTAACAAGATTATAACATGGCTTAAGCTCATAAGAGTCAGTTTTTTGTAATAAAGGACCTTTAAATGTGTTTTTTGGACTCGAAACAACACATATCTGGTTAACCTCGTGCCCTTAAACGCTTAATATCTGATTTTTTGAAAAGTCTGTCAGAGAAATGTATTGACAATTTACTTCTAGGCTTCAGAGTGGGAGTGACTGTTGTGCACCAGATGGCGGCTTGCGCGTATAAAAGCGACAGAGAAGCAGCAAACCTCGCCAACATCAACAATAGAAACGCCAGACACTTATTTATCTCAGGTAAAAGGCGTTGTGTCTGTGTAATCCCTCGGTCGTGCAGGTCTGATCCAGAGCGAAAGACGAAGTTTAAATCTGTCAAATGGACAAATCGTTGCAGGGGTGAAGACGTTTGGCTGCTCATCTGAGACGCTTCTTCAGCTCTGGTCAGATTCACTGCTGGACACTGTCTTATATCTGTGTGAAGGGAGGAGCTAACGACACTGAAACTATAAACGGCTGTTGTCTCCAGTTTCATCTTAAACGACCCTATTCAACCTTTAATTGCCCTCCTATCGTTCTCTTTTGTTTCTTTTTGTTTGCTTTGGGAATCATAGATCTCATTTCCTCTGGCTCAGATCTGAACTTCACTCTCTTCACAGGAGGATTGTGTCTTTGAGATGCAGATGAACAGCAGACTGGGGTCAAACTCAAGGCCCGTGGGCCAAATGCGGCCCGCCACGTCATTTTATGTGGCCCGCGACAAAGGAAATTAAAAGGTATGACTGTCTTAAAATGTCAGTTTATCCTTAAATACACAGTGAAACAGCCATTTTTTCATGTCTATGCAAATCCATATGCAATATTTGTAACTTGAATAAGCGATAAATATAGAAACGGTTAATTAACAAGATTAAAAAAGTAGTTGCATTTATTTTACATTAAATTTGGTTACATTTAGTGACATTTATCTTACAGTTGGTTACATCTGGCCCTTTGAGAACAACCATTTTGTTGATTTGGCCCTTGAGTTTGACGTCCCTGTCTTACGGAGGATCTGTTCAGTTTATCCAGTGTACCATTTGTTGATCTAAGGATTTAAACTTTGTCTTTTGCTATAAAAAAAAACAAAAAACGTTATATATTTAGTTCTGAATGATGCAGAGTTTTGGAGATTTTTTTCTGCATTCGAGAGTCACGTGATACACAAGAGCGGCCGTGCTTGGACCGTCCCAAGTTACAGCAGGACGTGTAGATGAGGAAGGGACTGGACACAGCAGAGGGCGCTAGGACTGTGTCGGCTGGAGCGCAGAGTTTTGAATCGAGCTAAAAACAATAGCTAAAACAACAAATCTTCCTATAACGAGGGGTAGTTCAGCACTTAAATGATGAGTCCTGTTGTCTGTGGACTTTAGAAACCCGGAGGAGCGCTTCCGGATTACCACCTGATGATGTCATGAGGTGGAACAGAGTGTCCAGGGGGAGGCACCGTTACTACATTAGCACAGTTTGAGACTCGTCCTATATATATATGTGCGTGTGTGTGTACAGACCTGTAAAAATAACCAGCTTTCTCAGCTCTACTCTCAAAAGTTAAGTCTGAGTCACAGATTGGACAAAGGCTAATGGGATGAAGCTAATCCTCTGAGCTAATGCTAACAGCTAATGCTAAATCTCCACGACAACAACATCCTGCTACCGGTACCTGATTTGGCAGATTTTTTTCACCTTTTTACGCCAGATATTTTTACAAGAAATCTGCACAAATATGAGGCTGGAGTTGTAAACTTTGGAACGGAAGAATTTGATGGTTTAATAGTTTGAAAAATGTGAAAAATTTGTAGCTCAATTTCCAATCCAAGGTCAAAACAGGACTCGGCAACGCGACCAAACGGGGTAAGTACAGTTTGTATCCTGAAAATTCCACTTGCTGTCACTTAATCACATTGTTTGCTAAAGTTATAAGTTAAAATCGTTAAGCAGTCGTCTGATTTAGTAGCATTATTCTTATTATCATCGCTACAGGGTCATTTTGGGACTTTTACACATGAATGAACTGGTAATCCAATTTACAGCCACATTAACTAAGTGACGACTTAAAATTAAGGAATTAGGTGTTTTGATTTAACACTTGGCGGCAATGTTTTTGTGTAAAAGAAAGATGGAAATTGAAGATTAAAGTTAAAAAGCAGTGTTTTGGTGAATTAATCTTGTGTAATCTGATAAAGTTAATCTGGAGGGAAAGGAAAATGGAAGGAAAATGTCACGTCAGGTTCATGGCATTTAGTAACTTGTCGATTTCATATAATATCTTTGTATAGGAAGTTCAACCCTATTTTTAATTAGCCAGAATGTTACTGTTTATGGTTAGATGTTGATAAGGATTTGAAATTTAGTTTAAACTATAGATTCTTTTCATGGAGTCACCAGGCGAGTTCTGGTTCTCCAAAAAAAGTCAAAAGCAAAATCTAAAATGACTAGACTGTATATATAAATGGACATAGCTAACCTGCTAGCCACCATTTTCCAAATAAGAAGTGAGCATGGGCGCAGTTCTGGCTCCATCAACTCTGGCTCCAATTCACTTTCTATTGAAAAATTGTCTCTCTGCAACTGCTGCAATGAGCCTCGTCATTTTGGTCTTAAAACGTTCGTATTAACCGGCTCTACATGAAGATATGAACATTAAAAACAGACAAGTCCAAGCGCCTTCTTTGCCCGAGGTTGCTCCCATTAGCGTTAGCAACAGGTTTGATTGACAGCGTTGCTAAGCACTCGCTCCCTGCTAAAACAAGCGGTGCTGGTGAGAAGGGGTTATTATACTCGCAGTCGAAACTCTGCTCCAGATTGGCCCCTATAACCGCTCTGGCCTCGATGAGCTTCATTTGACTGGGACCGTACGCTCTGGGTGACGTCACACTCACTTAGTCCACTTCTTTATACAGTCTATGGTCAGACAGATGGAGGATCACAAAAATCGTGCCTATGAGCCCTTCCACTTTGAACGCACCAGCTAGCTTGTTAACAATGTCCATTTATATTTACAGTCTATGGTTTAACACATTCCTAGCATCCCAGATACACAGCGGCCTCGTTTTGACTCTGAGCTGCTTTTACAACGTCTCTGTGCTGGATCAAAACTCATTTTACTTAATTGGATGAAAACAATTAGCTACAGCCCTTTAAATGTAATTTTCTCTTCTTTTTTTCTACCAGATTCTGAACATGTCCCATCCTCTCCGTCCTTCCTCCGAGCATTACGCCGTCTGCTGCTCGGTCCCTGACTCCGGATCCTTCTGCAGCCAAGATGGCCGACACCTCTCTTCTTCTTCTTCCTCCTCCTCCGACGACAACAATCCGGTATTTTCCATCTCGAAAAACTCTGCGGACGTCCTCACCTCCTCTCCGCATCAGCGTGAGTCCACCGTCGCCAAACTGGAACTACGACACAGTTCAAGCACTTCAGAGCAAAACTGTGAACTCAACGCGTCGCAGAATAATTTGCTATTGACGAAACAGAATCTGGACTTGCACAATCCGTCTTCCCAAGCCTTGAGCGAGCGTTGGATTAGCAATATGCAGCGGTGGAGCAGTTGTAGCCCGCAGAGTCGCAGCAGCACGCCGGACACGGTCATTTTCAAAGGATCGCAGCCTTCAAACCTAACGCAAGAGAAGCTACCTGATTCGTCAAAGCTAGCATCCCCTCCCGCCAGAACGCCGTCACCGCTAACACCTGCACAGCTAACACCTGCACAAAATGCTAATGAACAATTTGCGTCATCGGAAAATCAAGAGGATTCATCGTCAAATCCGTATTCGCCACAGTTTTCGGCGCTACGAGCTAAACACATTTCACCGCTTCCTCCAAAAGAGCTGCTTTGTTTCACTTTCCCATCTCCGGTTTCCAGTTCAGTCAGTTTAGAAAAATTCGCAGCGGAGGACCCTCTTTACGCCATTAAAAAATACGAAATGGACGCCAGCTTAGACGAACTACTGACGGACATTTCAGCGCAAAATTTTGAGCTGCAATTTGAAAACCGGGACGTTATTTTGCCCGATTTCGCAAATTCTACACCAACTTGGGAACGGTCTCTTGCCACATCTTTTAGCGATCCTTATTTAGGCATTTGCTGTCGTTGCAATAAACATTTTTGCAAAAATAACATTGATTTCCGTAGTTTGGGAACTAGTCAAATTTATGAAGCAGGTACGATGACTTCCAACGTTGAGCTTGTCGAAATCGGCGTCCAAACTTTTTCGCCGATCGCTTCGTGGTGGAATTTGAAACGAAATTATTCAAATGTTGGTTCTCAATCCATTTTGGGATCGCCCCCCGGGTCAAGGTTAAATTTGCGATCCCCGGTTGGTTCGCATTCTAATTTAGTATCTCCGTCTTCTAGTATGTTTGTGATCCATAGCGACGAAGACGAAAGCAAGATCGAGAAGGAGGATTTATCTTTGGAAAGTTCGTCAAATGATGGAATTGTCCGCCGTAGATCCTGTTTGAAAATTTACGATGAAAATAGAGAACTGGGGAGAAGGAGCAGCATGAAACAGGTCCAGTGGGATGAAGACGGTATGACTTGGGATGTCCACGGAGCTGCGATCGATCCGGAGGAGCTAAACATGGCGATCCAAAAACATCTGGAGCTAAAATGCAACATCGAGGAAGAGGAGAAAGACGCCCAAACGCCAAAACGTAAATCTTCAAAGAAAAAAAGAGCGCCCAAACCTCCGGTCACCTTAAAACCGCCGGTGATTTTAATAGAAGGGAGGAGGAAAGAGGAGTGGAGGGAGGAAGAGAGTAGCGAGAGAAGAGGGGAGCAGATAGAGGAGACAGAGGAGGAGGAGATGAGGAGAGGGTCTCGATCTCCGGCGATAGTCCAGAGGAAGAAAAGCATGATACGGCCCTTTAAGAAGCCAGCGTGCTGCGGAGGATCCGGCAAACACAACAACTGATGCTAAAGGCTAACGCATGCTAACGACACGCTAACGAGACGCTAGGGGTGCGCGATAAAGTGGATTTTAACGAAGATTCGGCCATGTCTAAAGGTCAGAGAGGTCTACAGCCAATCCTCTGTCAGTGGAAAAGACTTTGGAGGAAGAAATGTGACTTTTAAAAGGGAATTATTAAAATGTTTGAGAATTCCTACTGAAGCCATTTTTATTTCTTTTTTCATAATTATTTTTTTGTCATAACCAACACACTATGAACTATGGACGTTTGGACTATTGTAAAGTTTGTAAATGCAAATATTTGGTTTTGTAATGATAAAAAAAAAGTACATTGCTGAAGAAATATGCTAATTGATACTTCGCAGATGGCATTATCAACGTTCCCTGGGGGTGTGATGCTAACTGTAGGCACTGCTCTGTCTGAAGGTTTGTTACTCAAGTTAGATATTAACAAAAAACACAAAGAACTGACTTAGCTGGAACAACAATAAGCTGATTTGTGCTGTTAAACGAGTCGCTCACACGTGAAATTACAGTCACGAGCTAGCTAGCGTTAGCCAACAGTTTTTTTTTTCAGTTAGCCGCTCTCACCTTTTTGTTGAAAATCAAACTCCTGAACAGGACCATTGATCACACGCTATTGAAAATGTGCCGTTTAAATCCATTTTGTATTTTTTTTTGTCTTTAAACTTTTTTGACAGTGTTTGCTAACGTGTGCATCGTGTCACCGTGGTAACCGCTGAACGTTACGACTTAGGCGTTCATATAGAACACCCCCAGCATGATGTCACTGCAAAGTATCAATAATATGGTTATAACTGATGGACAACAATTGTTGGTTTTCAGACGGTTGAATGTGATGACGTCAAACTCACAGGGACGTTTTTTTTCCTTTTGATTGTATTGGACTTTGCCATGAAATATCCAAAAGAGAAATTCATAAATGTTGAAAACCTGATCATTTCTATTTTGTAACACTGAATTACAACTGAAATCTGCACGATATTTGAACAATACTCATTTTACCTTCCCCCATCTGTATTAAATATGATTGACCTTTGACCTGAAACCCAGCAGTCACATGTAGCCTGGATTTATGCTGAATTTGTCTAGTGTATTTACAGTAATCCTTCAGCTAGGTACTCCTCACTAGGCTCAGATCTTAAGAGAGAGAGACGTTTTTTGTCCTCCTTCAGGTTAATCACTATCACGCTTGGTTCAGTCTCATTTTAGACCTGGTTTTAGTCCTAATGTCGGCCTGATAAAGTCCGGGTTTAGATCTGAACAGGGAAACACGACTTTGTACTTGGACTGAATGGTTTTGGAAGCACTGGCCTAAACTGAAAGAGTTTAACAAGTCAGCAATGTCCTGGAAGTGTCACTGTTGTTTTATTTTTAAGTGATATTCAGTGTGTTCTTGACTGTTTTATATCGTCCATGTGTGTTTTCTGCGGTTAAACTCCTGAGCCTTAAGCAGTGTACACGACTTTACTCTGCAGCTTTACTTACCACTTTTGACTGAAGCCTCAGACCCGTTTGATGTCCTCTCAAATATTGCATTAAATGAGAGTATTTTACTTTCAAACAAGCACTCCTCCTTTCACGTTAGAAGCGACTAGTCCGAGAGTGCGCGCCGAGGGGGAGGGGCCCCGGTGCAGCTGAGGTTGTCACACGGACTGTATATAGAAACGCGGCGCCATTCTGGTATTTTTATTTCGCTACCGTGTCCGTAAATCAACATATGAACATTAATAACTGAACAATCCGGCGCCTTCTTTCCCTGAGGTCGGTCGCTCCAGCTAGCGTTAGCAACAGGTTTGACTGACAGCGTTGCTAAGGGAAGAGGCCCTCGCTCCAGATTGGCTCTTTGGTTGCTATGATACAGTGTCGGAATTGCAAATATGGAACTTGGCTCTAAATTTGGCCCCTGTAACTGCTAGCCTCGATGAGCTTCTTTTCTTTGGAGTCGAACGCTCAGTCCACGTCTTTATACAGTCTGTGGTAGTTTCAAAGATGTTTACAGAGAGGACAGACATCGAACTATTGAACTATCCCGAATGGATTTTGTTGCATCGTGGCTGAAATAAAGAAGAACAACATGTCAAGTTTTAATCTGCATTTTTAACTTGAATTTAAGGCAGGTACATGATGCACTTAACTGTTAGCATCGTTTTAACAGCCTGTACAACCAGACAAGTTCGCCCTCTACTGGTGAACTCCATAATAACTGTATTACAACAGAATAAAAAGATAAGCACATTCACTGTATCACTTATTAATAACAGGAAATAAATTATACACATATTAGACTCAAATAATATATAATCCCAGTATACCACAGACTTATTTTTGCTCTTTGGAGAGGCGTGAGGACGTCTGTGTGCTGAGGGAGGCTAAAGATCTCCCTTGACTGTACTTTTCGAGCTTTATTTTCACTTAAGACACAGCTACTCATCCAAAAGTGAATCACACTAGCCATTGAGTTTTATCTCATATAAGAGGAGAGTCCGCAAATATAGCTCAAGTGTTTCTAGTTTTTTCTCAGAGTTAGTTCAAAGTCCACATTTTTTATTAAGTATAAATTATCTGCATCAAAATCTGGGTTTTACATCATAATTTAGAGCTCTCTCACCCAGTATATGTGTGACCAGTGGACTTCTGTGTTGTGTTGTTTTGTGCAGTTTGTGATGTAATTAACACAGCAGGAACTTTTGAAGGCACTCTCCTTTAATCTGATTCACAAAAGTAAAAAAAAAACAAAAAACATGTGCCACTATTTATCAGTCAGATAATGGACAGAATGTAATTAGAATCTCACCGCAATTGTTCACATGGAAAAATGAAAACAATGGAGCAAAATCAGAGCTCACTATTAACTTTAACACAAGTAAAATATAATTACAGACTGACCTCTTCCCAAAACTGGATTTACAAAGGGAAAAGGCAGCGGTCAAACCCTGAATTTATACCAGGGGCAAAGGTCACACGAAGAAGAAACAAAAATACAGAAGAAGTGGCTGGAGGACCAAGGCTGCGCAGTAAATCAAACGTATGAGCACAACTGTAATAAGCAAAAGCACAATTTTGTGTAATTATACATTTTATTATGTATATATATATATATATATATATATATATATATATATATATATATATATATATATATATATATATATATATATATATAATGGTTGTATAAAGACTGGGTTTAAAACATGATTCAAACATACATGACTGATTTGAACATGCCTGATGTATGTGATAAAATTATTTGGCTATTAATTTACCAAAATCATATTCAAATACAATTTTAGTGAGTAGACCTGCTGCTGTAAGCTGTCACGGACGAAAACAAAAATCTAAATTTACCAGTAAAAAAACAAATATATATAATAAAACAAATAATTAATTATAATAATAATAATAATAATAATAATAATAATAATAATAATAATAATAATAATAATAATATAAATAATAATAATAATAAAAAAAATAATCTAGTAACTAACTCTTAAAATATCCTAATTAATGTGTAGTGTAGTGTGTGTGTGGGGGTGTATGTGTGTGTGGGGGGGGGGGGGGTGAACAATGGGGAAAAACAGACAATAAATATTTTAAAGATACAAAAATAAATAAATAAATAAATAAATAAATAAAAAGAGAGAGAGTACATAATAGTTAGGGCCCTAAACTGAAGTCGCTCACTCTGCCACTGCTCGACTCCCGTTACTCATCACAACAAACACTTCCGGGTTCGGCGCGTGCCGTTG
The DNA here is from genome assembly GCF_009829125.3 of Periophthalmus magnuspinnatus. NCBI lineage: Eukaryota > Metazoa > Chordata > Actinopteri > Gobiiformes > Gobiidae > Periophthalmus > Periophthalmus magnuspinnatus. Next base: position 3,362,349 of record NC_047144.1, on the reverse strand, counting down.
CCATGGGGATACGCACAGACGCAGCGGTCTCAGATCTAGCGTCACGTGCGCTAAACTGTGGGACAAATAATGTAAAAGTTGTCTCAAATCTAAAGATAAGTATGATGAAGAAAAAAGGGAAAGAGAATAAAGCGCATGCTGCAGAAGAGGACGTCTCAAAACAAACAGGTACAAAAAGAAACACGTATTTGAACGTCAAACTTTAGAAGTAACATTAGGCTAGCACTTTATTAGCTAATCGTGCTATATTTACAGAGGAAGATGGAAACAGAATAGAGGATTTTTCAGATATTGTTGACTTTTATGTGTTTTATTCTTAGCTTTAGGCTATTTTTGTCACTTGTCAGGTCATTATATTGTCCTTTTTTCCCTAGTGTTTGTGCTTTTAATATAATCTACAATGCTTTTCTTTCTTTTCTGCCAGGACAATTACCCCCTGAACCAGTAACCTGCCTGACCTTTGGTAAGTCAGAGGATCCTACTGTTTCCTGTTTTGTCTGTGGAGCAGGTGCAGTTTTATGTGTTCAGTTCAAACTAAACCTGTCATGATAACACATTTTGAAGATATACTGCGATAAACGAAAAAACTGACACCACTTCATGCCACTGACACAATAACAATAATGCAAGATAATCCAGTAAACAATTTTTAAACAGACAGTCATTAAAAGGCCTGAGCTGCAACAAATAGATAACAGATATATGTACCAATAATTAGCCATAAAAGTTATTTATTCACCCCTCTACAGCTCAAATCTTACATTATTGCATAAAAATGGCAAAAAATCTAAAAGAAAACTGTACACATGATAAATATTGAGCCCTAAAATATATTGTTCCATCTGTCATATATTGAATGATAAGTAGATATTGTAATTATCGTGACAGGCCTAGTTAAAACTCAAGCTTGTATGTTACAGATGACTATCAGTGCACAGGCAACGTCCAGGAGGACTTCCCCAAACTCTGCGCTCTCCTGGATATAAAGAACATCCCACCTGTCCATTGTAAAAGCACAGAAACTGAAGAGGAAGAGCTGCCAGGTGAGACCCCAAACCTGCTTAAACTTGGTCAGACATTACACATAATTGTCGACGATGGAGAGTTGTGAGAGAGCCGTGTGCTACTGTCTGAGGTCTACAGTAATTTGTGATTTTCTGAGTATACCTAGAAGCTTTAAAGCAATTCTGGAGGTAAATATTGACTCAGATCTTAAGGCTCTGTCTGTCACTGCATGGTACATTTAATGAAGTTCAGGCTGTTCAATCAGAACTGGTCAAAATAACATCCATAGACTTTTTATTCAGTCTGTGGTCTGGTCTAACAGAAAACAATTGTCCGCTCACAGAGGAAAATGAGACTCGAATAACCCAATGGTGGAAGCTGTATCTCTGTGTTGATTTGGAGGACAAAACAACGCTCAGCTGCAAGGGACTTAGGATAACTGGTAAGAAACGTAAAAGGAATGTTACAGATTCATTTATTTTACAACAAAAACAGCTAATGTTTGTGTGTATTATGTTTGTGATACACACAGGATGGAAAATAGATGAGCACATTTGGAAAGTTCTGACCAAGATGCTTCAACATTTGAGCCGACTTCAGAGCGTCTAGTGAGTGAGAGGCGGTTTATTATTGAACTCTACATTAACTTTGTGTTTTGATCTTTTTTGTGAATCTTGTTTTGTAGTTTTTGGAAAGCCGGACTGACCGATGAAATGATAACGTCACTTTCAAATACACTCTCAGTGGGGAGCAGTCTGAGGTAAGACGTCTTATACTTTTCACACAAAATAACTACTTTTTCATGAAGAAAACTCGGGTCAAAGGCAAAAAAACAATATTGTAAACTTAGATTATTCTACAGTATGGGGTTCTGAAACTCATGATAATATTTTGTATGTTTACTTTTGTTGTTAAAGTGTATTCCTGCCTTCATAAACATTACCAATAGTTACTGTGTATAGTCAGTTAAATCAGAACGAATTTCATTTATCCATCCGTTCTTCTGCTTCCTACAATAAAAGCATCACATTACTCACCCATCTTTACTCTTACTCTTGTGCTAGAGTTGTTTATTTGGACGGAAACCCTCTCCCAAATCACAGCTACCACCTGCTCCTCTCTGAAGACAGTCTGTAAGTGACTGTTCAAATGTTTTTACTCACTTTAAACACTTTAAAATACAACACATTTCTCTAATTAATGCGTATTGTTTTCAGCATCAATCGCCTGTTCCTGAGAAATAACCAGATCGGGGATGAAGGCGCTCGTCTGATTGGCTCCGCGTTATCCACAACCAAAACTGCAAACAAAAACCTCCTTTTTCTAAACCTCGCCTTCAACTGTATTGGGAATGCAGGTGCTGCGTATCTGGCTCAGGTAAAGTCTTAAATGCAAGAATAAAGAAAGAGTTGTCAAAATTATTACCACAAAACAGTCGGGTGCTTTTAGTTTGTTTGTTTGTTTGAACTTCAGAAATCAAGTCACAAATCTACAGAGTAATTCTTCTGCTCTAAAAACACGGAGCTAAGCCATCGCGATATATTTTCTGTACCTGTATGACAGTTCTAATTTGTAACACAACATTGAAAAAAGGACAAACGGTTCAGTGAGATTGGATAAATAATTATAGATTTTTTTTTCAATGGGCAATGTCAAAACAGTTGGATTGCTGTAAATGTACATAAACATATTTTTATACAAGTAAACAGGGAATTTAACAAAGCTAAAAGTGATTAAAGCGTTAACAAAAAAACAAAAAAAAACTCACTTAACGTCATCACATTTATTGAGTTTTGGAGAAAAATCAAATCAATATTTTTAGATGTGTCAAACGTTCAGACATCGTGTTCTTATTAGTTTTCCCCTAATGTAAATGCTACTGCTAATGCTTTACATGTGCCATTATACAGTATGTTGTAATGTGACGTCGTTTCTGTCCAGGGCCTGCGTCTGAACCGAGCCCTGATCTACCTCTCACTGGCCAACAATCAGATCGGAGACTCAGGGGCCGCTCGTATTTCCAAGGTACTGTTTACATCAGAGCTTTTCACTTGTACAAATGCTTTGATAGTTATACTGTTTTAGACCACATTCATTATAACAGTGTAAGTTTATAAGGTGAAAGGAGGTGAACACTTTTTTTCAGATTCTGGGGGAGTTTCCTCTGACTCATGAAGAGGTCGTGGAGAGAAGGAAGCTGCTCATAGAAAAGCAGGGGCTGGTAAGTGTGCTAATGTCTGTATTTGTGTTTTACATACATTATAAGACGGGTGATTCGGGCTTAAAGTGACATTGTAATCATTATAATATATATCAGAAATGGGTGACGTGTTCTTAATTCTAAGGCCCTCCTGACACAAGATAAATCACTAGAAATATAATGAGTGTATTCTTCTTCTGGGTTCACTTTTGACCAGTAGGCTCTGTCCACAGCGGCACGCTAGCTAGCTCACTGTGTCTCAACCAGCTAACTGTCACTTTTGTTAAGATCAGAAAATATAAAATACAAAAAAAATAAATAAATAAACATAAAATACAAAATAAAAATATACAAAAACAACCTTTTAAAATTCATATTTTAAACGTTTGTGGCGTTATTATAATATTTATTATGTCTCAAAATTAGCATCAGCGTTAGCATTGAGTGTCTGGTGAAGTATTCACAAACAGCTCTCTTTCTAAACACAGAAGTGTCTGGTGAAGTTTTCATTTCATTTGCATATTTTTAACATGTTGTGACATTGATCCACAGCTTCCTGTCCACTGCCTGATCTTTAAATATTTACTAATTTTAGTGTGACTCAGCAAAAACGTAGTAGTAGTAGCGCTAACAGTGAGGTTGACGGGTGCTGTTGTGCACAGAGCCTAGTGCTTAAAATACTCATGACCCATACATAGAATCACTGTTTCCAAAAAACCTTTACCAGGACAGTCTTTTAATCATGAAAAATAGTTATTTGATATAACTCCTCAGCCTTTTCAGCAGGTCTCAAACAGTAGTAAAAATACCTGTACATACATTTATACAAATGATACCAGCGTGTTATTGGTGTTGAACTGTGGCAGAATTTTTGGTCAGATGTCGATGGAGAAGGACCGACACTTTCAGAGGCCAACACACCGGTCAAACCAGACCCTAAAGGCAACGCCAAGAAGAAGGTAACTGTCATAGTAACGGCCATAGTAACCACCATAGTAACAGCCATAGTAACAGTCATAGTAACAGTAACAGTCATAGTAACAGTAACGGTCATAGTAACAGCCATAGTAACAGTAACGGTCATAGTAACAGTCATAGTAACAGTAACAGTCATAGTAACAGTAACAGTCATAGTAACGGTAATAGTAACGGTAACGGTCATAGTAACAGCCATAGTAACAGTCATAGTAACAGTAACAGTCATAGTAACAGTAACGGTCATAGTAACAGTCATAGTAACAGTAACGGTCATAGTAATAGTCATAGTAACAGTAACGGTCATAGTAATAGTCATAGTAACAGTAACGGTCATAGTAACAGCCATAGTAACAGTAACGGTCATAGTAACAGTCATAGTAACAGTAACGGTCATAGTAACGGTAACGGTCATAGTAACAGCCATAGTAACAGCCATAGTAACAGTCATAGTAACAGTCACAGGAAACACAAACTTCACCTTTATTTCTTATCAAGTTGACATTTTTCTTTTACAGGAAGTTGCTAAAAAAGAGGAGAAACCAGAAAAAGCACCTGCCAGCAAAGAAACCCTGAAGAAAGGAGCACAAAAGCCACCAAAAAGTAACTGAATTTAAAGGTACACTATGTAACATTTCTGGTGGAGGGTCCACCAACAGCTTGTCTCCATGGCGTTGTGATTTTTTGGCGTAAAATGTTCCACAGTAGGGCATTTAACTTCTCTTCTATCCATTGAGACAAGCAGATGACGCCACTAGGGCAAGTTACACGTGAGGTCTGTGGAGTGGCGACCTTGTTCACAGTATGAATAAAGGCGTTTTAAGTAATATTTGCCTGGGATCCAGAAAACTGTACACACATCTTCAATACTTTACAAAGACGTGAGTCTGGCTCTGCGTTTTCAGATGTACATGATTGACAGGTGTATTAGCCAATCAGGGACAAGCATGGTCCATACATATCGGGGGAAAAAAAGGAAAAAACTACCACTGAGGACTGAAAAACATGACGGATTTCTGCAGAGTTAATGAGTGAAGCACTAAACTGTGTTCATCTGAGGTGAGAGAAATTAGATTTGATTTGTAAATCACAGGTGACCAATGAGCGTTTTTGTTTCACGTGTGTCACTGATCTGATTGGACGATCACGTTTTCCCGGGTTTGAGGCGTAACCGGGGGCGTGGGGACCAGACTGATATCAGTCTGTTTAAATAATAAAGAGATCTCATTGTGGAATTGCCAGACAAGAGTAATATATCACCTCTATTTGAATAAATGCAAGAAACATCACTTTAATTCCACACTGCTGAACACTCCAGACAAAGCATGAACATCTCCATAGCAACATAGGTGCTGGGCCCCCACCAGAAAAGTTACATAGTGCACCGTTAAAGTAAAATGTGCACAAAAACACAATTGTAGATTCTAGTATTTTTTAAATCTTGCTTAAATCTCTGTAGCTCCCGATAAGGCACCGCCAGCCAAAGGAGGAAAAGCAGCGGGCAAGAAGAAACCTGCTCCTGTCGAGGTTTGATCAGCTCTGCCTCTGTCCATCTGAATACGTCATTATAACTGGACATATTGTGTTGATTGCATCTTCATTTCTACAGGAGAAGTCGACTAATGCCTTGGTCGAGGTTTGTGTGTTACAAAAATCAACCTTTGAACACATTTTTCAAGTCTAATATAAAGTGACACAGCTGTTCTTATTTGAAAGCCTGAAGTGGAGATAGTGAACCCCCTGCTGGACCCTTTGGCACATCGCAAGGACGGACACGTGTTTCTGCCCGGAAACTCCACTCTGGTCTACCTCAGTTTAGCAGGTCAGAAATAAAGACGCACTATGTAACTTTTCTGGTGTAGAGCCTGCTAAGTGCTCGTCTCCATGGAGATGTTATTGTTTTACCTGGTATGTTTTCACTGTATTTTTGAGCAAAACAAACAAACAAACAAACAAAAAACATCTGCTGAATAAATGCAAGATATCTAAATTTAACGATATTCCGTGGAACCTTCCAGGCAACGCAGTAACATCTCCATGGAGACGAGATGGAAAAACTACAGAGTGCACTTTAAAATAACAGATAAGTTGTTACTGAGATTTGAGGTTGAATGATCCTTTATGTTGTTAATATAAAGCAAATGGAGTTTATGATTTTGTTTGCAGTGATTTACAAGCCATTATAAACTGTTTTTGTTTGTTTCTAGGCAACGCAATAACGGAGGAATCGCTGCCTCTGTTCCTGACGTCTCTGGAGCAGCAGACGGAGGGAGGACTGCTGCGTTTGTGTTTAAATGTACGTTCTGTTATTATTACCTTTTGCATCCATAGACTGTATAAAGTAGCTGCAGTCAAATGAAGCTCATCGAGGCTAGCAGTTATAGCGGCTAATCTGGAGCCAAGTCCCATGTTAAAAATTCCAATCGGGAATATCATGGCAACCAAAGAGCCGATCCAGAGCGAGGCTGTTGAAAGTAACGCCCCTTTCCGCCTGAACCGCCCGTTTAGCAGGGGATGGGCGCTTAGCAACACTGTCAATCAACCCTGATGCTAACGCTAGTGGGAGCGACCTCGGGGAAAGAAGGCGCCTGATTTGTCTGTTCATGTCTTGATTTACGGACGCAATAGCCAAATAAAAATTCACGGATCATTTAGAGCAGGTTAATACGAACAGAGAGGGGCGACAGTTTTTCGACAGAAAGTGAATTGGAGCCAGAGCCGATGGAGAAACGTGTCCATGATCACTTCCTGTTTGTAACGTGACGGCTAGCAGGTTAGCTATGTCCATTTATATATACAGTCTATGGTTACATCTTTAAAAAAATACACTTAATATCACAAACCAAAGTGAAAATAATCGTCCTGCTTCTTTAGAGAAACAACTTTTCTCCCGACTGTGAACTTTTCAACAAAATAAACCACCTCCTGCAGCTCAGAGACCCAAAAAACAGACCTGCAACTGAACCAGGCCAAGACGAGGGGCACAAATAATGAAACGACGTAAGCAGGCGCGTATTAAATGTTATTTATTTACACTTGTTCTGATGCTGTATTATGATTTTTAATGCTCTGATAATGTGTTTTACCATCTAATATCTGTTAAGTATCACCCATAGACTCTATATACGATCAATGGTATCACCAGGCTCTTTCAAAAATAAAAACAAATTCACTGCACAATCAGACGGCCGATGTCCAAAACGTTTCACTTTGAGATTACGTTTTGTCAGATCGTCTCTTTCTTTTTAGAAGTTTGTGAGATGTGATGGTTGTGGTACCGGCCCCGCTCTGGGACAACCGGCCCCCATCAGCTCCCCAGAATCTCAGAGTCTCACGTTTGGTTGGAGCTTATTTTTGCAGCTAAAGGCCTTAAGTGATTAATTGTAAAACTGCAAATTTGATCATAAAATCTGTTATTTAAAGGTCCCGTGTTGCGCACAATTGACTCCTGTGAACTTTTAGTCATGTTATAATGTTATTACTTTCTCAAAAACAGACATTGTTTTTTGTTTCATTCACACATGTTTGAGTTACACTTTATTTTTAGTCTGTTACATCTCCAAAGCTCAAAATGCTCTGTTCCACCTTGTGATGTCATGAAGTGGTAGTTTTCACGTTAACAACTACCTTTATCTTTTGTTTAGTAGAGATTTCAGGGTTAAAAATCATCCAAATGATTCCAGTGAACGTGTGAAGGAGTTTAAAAACACAGTGCAGTACTTCCTGTATCACCACATGACATCACAAGGTGGAACAGAGCGTTTTTTTTCTGTTTGAGAGAAGAACTTAGCCTCAATATGCAGGATTTATGTGTTATGAAACAAAACATAACTCAAATAGGCATGTTTTTGATGAGGAAACAATAGTAGAAAATAGTGTAATATGGGTCTTTAAAGTGTAAATATTAAATGCTAAAGATCCATAAGCGTGTGCTGCCATCTGCTGGTGAAAATTCTCAGGCATTTACTCTAAATTTGCCTGTAGGCGCTTGGTTCCAGCATCTATAATGGAACACAGTAATTCTCAGTTCTGGATGATGCAATCTGAAAGTCCATTATGTTTTTCTTTTTTACTGTGACTCACTGGGGAACTGAAACTGGGGTGGGTTCGTTTAGTAACTCTTTGTTTAGCCTCTGTGACTTTTATAATAATGATAATATTATTGCTTCTGTTTGTATTTTCTCATAAAAAACACTTAAGACTTTTTTTTAAACATCCTTAAGTCTCTTACTGTTGTTAAGGCACGAACTGAAGCTTTTGTAAATGACTTTTGTCTGTGTAACGGGACTGAACAAACACACCTTTAGCACTGAATAATGTTTATAATAAAACTTGACTCCTTGTTTTTGCTGCGAAGTGTTGAAAACTGAAAACAAACAACTTTTTTTTTAGCCTGTTATTTTCAGCTTCTTTTAATCTAATGTAAATATTGAGATGATACATTTTGAAAAGCCTTTTGTCGTTACATAAACTGTCTGCTCGTCACAGTGGTTTCTGATGTTTTCGTAGATTTAACCCCGTGCTGGTCTCCGCTCTCGTCACAGTGAGACTCGACTCAATGAACTGTGGCCCATTCAACCTGCTCAGACTCTGGGGCCTTCCACTGAAACTCAAACAGCACAATATACAATAAACAACAGTAAATCAGGGGGGGCTTCACGTACATCTATGGTGGAATGTTCAGCAGTTACACAACGCACACATTTGTAAACACGACCAAAAAAGGTTTTAAGATCGTCTGAAAACTCAAGAACAAACACAAAATGGACTTAAACGGCACATTTTCAGGAGCGTTTCACAGCGTTTAAAGAGTTTTTCAACAAAAAACGTGAGAGTGACCAACTGGAAAACTGTTGGCTAATGCTAGCTAGCGGGACTTGTTTAACAGCACAAACCAGCTCACCTGTCGTAGTTCAGGTAAGTCAGTTCTTTCTGGTCAGATTGTGTTAAAACAAACCTCAGATTAAAGTCTAACACAGCTTCAGACAGAGCAGTGCCTCCAGTTAGCTTCACCCCACCGGAAATGCTGATGACACCTGCTGCAAAATGTCATTAACTTTGCCTGGAATGTTCCGCAGTATGAACTTAAGTGTATGGGTATGCAAGGGGCAGGGTGCAAATCATAATGTCATGGAGACGGGCGGCAAGTTCACAGCAAAACCCTCCACCAGAAAAGCAACGCAGTGCGGCTTTAACATGAGAAGCATTTGATAAACCCTTTAGATTGCACTGGTATTTATGTATTAAATAATTTAAGTTAACATAGACTAGTGTTTAACTGCAAAGACATGTCATTATCGTGGCATAAAGCAGTTGAAATGAGGCTCAAAACAGTATTTTACTTCTACGGGGTATTAAAGAGGAGGTATTTTACTTCTATGTGGTATTAAAGAGGAGGTATTTACTTCTGTGGGGTATTAAAGAGGAGGTATTTACTTCTACAGGGTATTAAAGAGGAGGTATTTACTTCTACAGGGTATTAAAGAGGAGGTATTTACTTCTACGGGGTATTAAAGAGGAGGTATTTACTTCTGTGGGGTATTAAAGAGGAGGTATTTACTTCTGTGGGGTATTAAAGAGGAGGTATTTACTTCTGTGGGGTATTAAAGAGGAGGTATTTTACTTCTGTGGGGTATTAAAGAGGAGGTATTTTACTTCTGTGGGGTATTAAAGAGGAGGTATTTTACTTCTGTGGGGTATTAAAGAGGAGGTATTTACTTCTGTGGGGTATTAAAGAGGAGGTATTTACTTCTACGGGGTATTAAAGAGGAGGTATTTACTTCTACGGGGTATTAAAGAGGAGGTATTTACTTCTATGGGGTATTAAAGAGGAGGTATTTACTTCTACGGGGTATTAAAGAGGAGGTATTTACTTCTATGGGGTATTAAAGAGGAGGTATTTACTTCTATGGGGTATTAAAGAGGAGGTATTTACTTCTATGGGGTATTAAAGAGGAGGTATTTACTTCTATGGGGTATTAAGAGGAGGTATTTACTTCCATGGGGTATTAAAGAGGAGGTATTTACTTCTATGGGGTATTAAAGAGGAGGTATTTACTTCTATGGGTATTAAAGAGGAGGTATTTACTTCTATGGGGTATTACAGAGGAGGTATTTACTTCTACGGGGTATTAAAGAGGGGGTATTTACTTCTACGGGGTATTAAAGAGGAGGTATTTACTTCTATGTGGTATTAAAGAGGAGGTATTTACTTCTATGGGGTATTACAGAGGAGGTATTTACTTCTACGGGGTATTAAAGAGGGGGTATTTACTTCTACGGGGTATTAAAGAGGAGGTATTTACTTCTATGGGTATTAAAGAGGAGGTATTTTACTTCTATGGGTAGTGCCTGCTAACACAACATATTTAGATCACCATGTTTCCTTTTATTGTTTATGCTATATTCTCTAAAAACAAAATATTAATCTATCTCTGTGCTAAGCCCCTCCCCCTTCAGAGCTCGATCACAACACAATCAGCTGCATCACACTAATGAAACTCCTGCACATCACATCAGGTTTGTGAAGTCGTAGTGCACAGTTTTGTATCATGTTTTTGTATATTTATAAAAAAAAAAAAAAAAAACGGCCATGTGGGAGCCTTAGACCCATAAATAAAATTGTATTATTTTAGCAAATTTTAAAAACATGTCACACTGAAGACCTACTGGATAGTGTCTTGCCCAAGGACACAACAATCCTATGTATTAAAAATTGCTGGTTAGTGGGCGAACGCTGTACCACTAAGCCACTGCTATCTCACTTTAAACAACGCGCTGATTAAATTTCTGTCCAACCAAAATCCTTTATCTAAAAGTAGGCGGGCCCAGTGTCGCGCTCGAGTCACTCTGATTGGCTGTTGTGTTTCCCTGACATCCCCGGGGTCACTTAAAGGTCAAAAGTTCAGGTTTAAATGTTGTTTTTGTTTACCTGCCCCTGCCCCTTTGTCTCTTCTGTGTGCTAAAACTGCTGATACTCTACCCACAATGCACCTCTGCCCCTCCGAACCCTCCAGCGCTGCCTTTGTGCTTCGGAGCCTCAGTATTTAAACCCGCGGCTTCAGAGCGAACAGTTGATTCCATGACGATACGACCATGGCGATAGAACCTCCGCCTCCGCTGCTCCGTCTGCTGCCGCTTCTGCTGCCGCTGCTCTTGAGCAAGGCACCTGCGCAGGCCTACACGCTCACGCCGGGCAGGCAACCGCAGCACAAAATCTTACACCTGGGTAAGACAGAATACAGATTTATTAGCGGCACTATGGTACTTTTCTGGTGGAAGGTCAGTCGAATTCTTGTCTCTGTTGTTTTGCCTGGAATGTTTTACAGTATGGCATTAAATTTATCTATCTCCATGGAGACGAGCAGGTGAGGCAAAGTAAAAATAAAGTTAATATTGATAACTGCTCAGAAAATCCATCCCACGTTTTGCTAAAGTGAAGCTAAATATGAAGATAAATACGTGAAATATTTCAGTCTTAGGAAAAAATTAACTTTAAAAAATTAGGGCTTTTTAAAATGTAAAAATGTAATGAACTAAAGTTTAAATGTTAAGTTAAAGTAAAAAAATGGTAAATTATAAACACTAAAGAGATGTTCCTTATTATAGCCTCATTTTGAACATTATGTGGTTTCTATTTGAACATTAAAGGCGGATAACAGGAGTTTGTTCTATAAGAAAAGAGGTAAATGTCACAGAATCTGTAGGTTTAATGTAGACGACAGAACTCTACACACACACACACACACACACACACACACACACAGCTCCACACACACACAGGTCCACACACACACAGCTCCTCACACACACGGCTCCACACACACACAGCTCCGCGCACACAGCTCCACACACACACAGCTCCGCACACACACAGGTCCACACACACACAGCTCCTCACACACACAGGTCCACACACACACAGCTCCTCACACACACGGCTCCACACACACACAGCTCCGCGCACACAGCTCCACACACACACAGCTCCGCACACACAGCTCCACACACACACAGCTCCGTACACACAGCTCCACACACACACAGTTCCACACACACACAGCTCCACACACACACAGTTCCACACACACACAGCTCCACACACACACAGTTCCGCACACACAGCTCTGACTCTGATGTCCGGGAATCAATCTCACGACCCTGAGACTGACCCTGAGTCTGACTTCTGCTGTTGTTTATCTTCACTCATCAAGCGGCTCTCAAACTCTTGTATCAGACTGTTTCTCCTCTTGTATCAGACTGTTTCTCCTCTTGTTTTAGACTGTTTCTCCTCTTGTATTAGACTGTTTCTCCTCTTGTATTAGACTGTTTCTCCTCTTGTATTAGACTGTTTCTCCTCTTGTATTAGACTGTTTCTCCTCTTGTTTTAGACTGTTTCTCCTCTTGTATTAGACTGTTTCTCCTCTTGTATTAGACTGTTTCTCCTCTTGTTTTAGACTGTTTCTCCTCTTGTATTAGACTGTTTCTCCTCTTGTATCAGACTGTTTCTCCTCTTGTTTTAGACTGTTTCTCCTCTTGTATTAGACTGTTTCTCCTCTTGTATTAGACTGTTTCTCCTCTTGTTTTAGACTGTTTCTCCTCTTGTATTAGACTGTTTCTCCTCTTGTATCAGACTGTTTCTCCTCTTGTATCAGACTGTTTCTCCTCTTGTATCAGACTGTTTCTCCTCTTGTTTTAGACTGTTTCTCCTCTTGTATTAGACTGTTTCTCCTCTTGTATCAGACTGTTTCTCCTCTTGTATCAGACTGTTTCTCCTCTTGTATCAGACTGTTTCTCCTCTTGTTTTAGACTGTTTCTCCTCTTGTATTAGACTGTTTCTCCTCTTGTTTTAGACTGTTTCTCCTCTTGTATTAGACTGTTTCTCCTCTTGTATCAGACTGTTTCTCCTCTTGTATCAGACTGTTTCTCCTCTTGTATCAGACTGTTTCTCCTCTTGTTTTAGACTGTTTCTCCTCTTGTATTAGACTGTTTCTCCTCTTGTATCAGACTGTTTCTCCTCTTGTATCAGACTGTTTCTCCTCTTGTATCAGACTGTTTCTCCTCTTGTTTTAGACTGTTTCTCCTCTTGTATTAGACTGTTTCTCCTCTTGTATTAGACTGTTTCTCCTCTTGTTTTAGACTGTTTCTCCTCTTGTATTAGACTGTTTCTCCTCTTGTATCAGACTGTTTCTCCTCTTGTATCAGACTGTTTCTCCTCTTGTATCAGACTGTTTCTCCTCTTGTTTTAGACTGTTTCTCCTCTTGTATTAGACTGTTTCTCCTCTTGTATCAGACTGTTTCTCCTCTTGTATCAGACTGTTTCTCCTCTTGTATCAGACTGTTTCTCCTCTTGTATCAGACTGTTTCTCCTCTTGTATCAGACTGTTTCTCCTCTTGTTTTAGACTGTTTCTCCTCTTGTACTAGACTGTTTCTCCTCTTGTTTTAGACTGTTTCTCCTCTTGTATCAGACTGTTTCTCTTCTTGTATCAGACTGTTTCTCCTCTTGTTTTAGACTGTTTCTCCTCTTGTATCAGACTGTTTCTCCTCTTGTTTTAGACTGTTTCTCCTCTTGTTTTAGACTGTTTCTCCTCTTGTTTTAGACTGTTTCTCCTCTTGTATTAGACTGTTTCTCCTCTTGTTTTAGACTGTTTCTCCTCTTGTATTAGACTGTTTCTCCTCTTGTATCAGACTGTTTCTCCTCTTGTTTTAGACTGTTTCTCCTCTTGTATTAGACTGTTTCTCCTCTTGTATTAGACTGTTTCTCCTCTTGTTTTAGACTGTTTCTCCTCCTCTTGTATTAGACTGTTTCTCCTCTTGTATCAGACTGTTTCTCCTCTTGTATCAGACTGTTTCTCCTCTTGTTTTAGACTGTTTCTCCTCTTGTATTAGACTGTTTCTCCTCTTGTATCAGACTGTTTCTCCTCTTGTATCAGACTGTTTCTCCTCTTGTATCAGACTGTTTCTCCTCTTGTATCAGACTGTTTCTCCTCTTGTATCAGACTGTTTCTCCTCTTGTATTAGACTGTTTCTCCTCTTGTTTTAGACTGTTTCTCCTCTTGTTTTAGACTTTTTCTCCTCTTGTACTAGACTGTTTCTCCTCTTGTTTTAGACTGTTTCTCCTCTTGTATCAGACTGTTTCTCCTCTTGTTTTAGACTGTTTCTCCTCTTGTATTAGACTGTTTTTCCTCCTCAGACTGGCCGACAGACTGTGGGATGCCTCACTTCAAACCAAACATGGTTGAAAGAATCGTGTCCGGAAACGAAGCCCGACCGCACTCCTGGCCCTGGCAAGTATCTCTGCAGGTAAATATACTACAAAAAACTACTACTACTGCATTATAAGTACACAAAGCGCAGAGGTAAAAGTACTCTGATGTACGTCCACACTCCTGGTCCTGGCAATTGTCTCTGCAGGTAAACATACTACAAAGTACACACACTGGCCCTGGCATACTACTACTACTACTACTACTACTACTACTACTACTACTACTACTACTACTACTACTACTACTACTACTACTACTACTACTACTACTACTACTACTACTACTACTACTACTACTACTACTACTACACAAAGTACACACATTGGCCCTGGCATACTACATCTACTACTACTACAACTACAAATACACAAAGTACACACATTGGCCCTTGCATACTACATCTACTACTACTACAACTACAAATACACAAAGTAAAAAAAATATACTACAAAAACTACTACTACTGCATTATAAGTACACAAAGCGCAGAGGTAAAAGTACTCTGAGGTACGTCCACACTCCTGGTCCTGGCAATTGTCTCTGCAGGTAAACATACTACAAAGTACACACACTGGCCCTGGCATACTACTACTACTACTACTACTACTACTACTACTACTACTACTACTACTACTACTACTACTACTACTACTACTACTACTACTACTACTACTACTACTACTACTACTACTACTACTACTACACAAAGTACACACATTGGCCCTGGCATACTACATCTACTACTACTACAACTACAAATACACAAAGTACACACATTGGCCCTTGCATACTACATCTACTACTACTACAACTACAAATACACAAAGTAAAAAAAATATACTACAAAAACTACTACTACTGCATTATAAGTACACAAAGCGCAGAGGTAAAAGTACTCTGAGGTACGTCCACACTCCTGGTCCTGGCAAGCGTCTCTACAGGTAATTCTACACCTACTATTACACACAGTTGTAAGTACTCTGAGGGACATCACCACTGCAATACTACATTCACAAATACTACACAGTACACACATAAGTACTGCAGAGTTAAAGTGTTTGTGTTCCAGGTGCGTCCTCGTGGTTCTAAACACTACATTCATGTCTGCGGAGGAACTTTGATCCATAAGAACTGGGTCCTGACGGCGGCGCACTGTTTCCAGAAGTACGTACCATCGATCTACTGCTACTGTAAATGAATCTGTACTAGGTTATCGATACTTTTTAGCTGATGGCACCAACATTCCCCAAGAGTGTAATGCTAACTGAATGCACTGCTCTGTCTGAAATGCTGTTACTCCAGTTAGACTTTAATCTGAACAATCTAACCAGAAAGAACTCGACTAAACTGGAGCTAGAACAGATGATCTGATTTGTGCTGTAAAAAAAAGTCCCTCTAAAATAACATTACAGTCACATGCTAGCTAGCGTTAGCCAACAGGTTTTCAGTTAGTCGCTCTCACCTTTTTGTTGAAAATCAAACTCCTAAACAGGACCATGAACGCTCGGATTGATCACAGGTTCCTGAAAATGAATTTAAATCATGTTTGTGGAGCCGATCCCAAACAAATAATGAGACAGTTCAACATTTATGGATCAGATGTTTGGGGGATTTCTTCTATATCAATCAATCAATCAACATTTATTTATAGAGCACTTTACAACACTCAAGGTGACCAAAGTGCTTTCCAGTAAAATCAAATTAAAACAAGTTAAAATCATACTAAAACAGTAAAAATAGGAGAATAAAATAGAATAAAATACATTAATACAACAAAATATAAATAATGATAATGTGTCACAACATTACTAAGTGTTGAAGGCCAGTTTGAATAAATATGTTTTAAGCCTGGATTTGAAAAGACCGAAGTCAGTGATGGTGCATATCAGGAGGCAGTTTGTTCCAGAGTTTGGGCCCAACAACAGAGAAGATCACCCCAGTGTTTGGATTTAGTTTTTGGAACTTCCAGAAGGAGTTGATTTGATGACCTCAAGGCCCGGTTTGGATTTCGGACCATCAACAGTTCAGCCAAGTAGGGCGGGGCGAGGCCATTAAGAACTTTAAAAACAAAAAGTTAAACTTTAAAATCAACTCTAAAAGTAACAGGAAGCCAGTGGAGTGAATAAAGGACTGGGGTGATGTGTTGGCGTCTGGATGTGTTGGTTAAAAATCGTGCTGCAGCATTTTGCACAAGTTGGAGGCGACTCAGGGACGACTGAGAGACACCAACATAAAGTGAATTACAATAATATATTCTAGAGCTGATTAAAGCATGAATCGTTTTCTCAAGGTCATTGCGGTTTAAAAATGGCTTTTTTAGGCAAAGCAATAACTTCTAATCTTCGTGGGTGCATATAGTGTACCTTGTAATGTCAGTTTAGTTTCTTTTTGGCGTGTATTATGTAAGTCCAGTGCATTAATATTAGACTTTAATCGTATAAATGTCCTTGTCCCTCGTGTGTCTCTGCAGGGGTAAGGCCGAGGAGGCGGGCAGCTGGAGGATCGTTCTGGGCAAACACAAACTGAAGCGTTCTGAAACGGCCGAGAGGATTTTCCCGGTCAAACGGATTTACCGCCACGAAAACTTCCGGTACCCGACGCACAGCGAACTGGACTACGACATCGCCCTGGTCAAAGCCGGAACAGACATCCACCCCTCACACTTCATCCGCTACGCCTGCCTGCCGCGCAAACAGATCAGCCTGCAGCCAGGGCACTACTGCTGGGTCACCGGGTGGGGCGACACCAGGGGTAAGGGCCGGAGAACCAGGGGGGAGACAGGGGAGACACCAGGGGTAAGGGCCGGAGAACCAGGGGGGAGACAGGGGAGACACCAGGGGGGAGACAGGGGAGACACAAGGGGTAAGGACCAGAGAACCAGGGGGGAGATAGGGGAGACACCAGGGGTAAGGGCCGGAGAACCAGGGGGGAGACAGGGGAGACACCAGGGGTAAGGACCGGAGAACCAGCAGGGGAGACAGGGGAGACATCAGGGGTAAGGGCCGGAGAACCAGGGGGGAAACAGGGGAGACACCAGGGGTAAGGGCCGGAGAACCTGGGGGAAGACAGGGGAGACACCAGGGGTAAGGACCGGAGAACCAGGGGGGAGACAGGGGAGACACCAGGGGTAAGGACCAGAGAACCAGGGGGGAGACAGGGGAGACACCAGGGGTAAGGGCCGGAGAACCAGGGGGAGACAGGGGGAGAAGAGGGGTAAGGACCGGAGAACCAGCAGGGGAGACAGGGGAGACACCAGGGGTAAGGACCAGAGAACCAGCAGGGGAGACAGGGGAGACACCAGGGGTAAGGACCAGAGAACCAGGGGGGAGACAGGGGAGACACCAGGGGTAAGGACCGGAGAACCAG
Organism: Periophthalmus magnuspinnatus; assembly: GCF_009829125.3. Classification (NCBI taxonomy): domain Eukaryota; kingdom Metazoa; phylum Chordata; class Actinopteri; order Gobiiformes; family Gobiidae; genus Periophthalmus; species Periophthalmus magnuspinnatus. The sequence goes on along the minus strand of NC_047144.1, from coordinate 3,344,534 downwards.
GGGGAGACAGGGGAGACACCAGGGGTAAGGACCGGCAAACCAGGGGGGAGACAGGGGGAGAAGAGGGATAAGGACCGGAGAACCAGGGGGGAGACAGGGGAGACACCAGGGGTAAGGGCCGGAGAACCAGGGGGGAGACACCAGGGGTAAGGACCGGAGAACCAGGGGGGAGACAGGGGAGACACCAGGGGTAAGGACCAGAGAACCAGGGGGGAGACAGGGGAGACACCAGGGGTAAGGACCAGAGAACCAGGGGGGAGACAGGGGAGACACCAGGGGTAAGGACGGGAGAACCAGGGGGGAGACAGGGGAGACACCAGGGGTAAGGACCAGAGAACCAGGGGGGAGACAGGGGAGACACCAGGGTTAAGGGCCGGAGAACCAGGGGGGAGACAGGGGAGACACCAGGGGTAAGGGCCGCAGAACCAGGGGGAGACAGGGGAGAAGAGGGGTAAGGACCGGAGAACCAGGGGGGAGACAGGGGAGACACCAGGGGTAAGGACCAGAGAACCAGGGGGGAGACAGGGGAGACACCAGGGGTAAGGACCAGAGAACCAGGGGGGAGACAGGGGAGACACCAGGGGTAAGGACGGGAGAACCAGGGGGGAGACAGGGGAGACACCAGGGGTAAGGACCAGAGAACCAGGGGGGAGACACCAGGGGTAAGGACCAGAGAACCAGGGGGGAGACAGGGGAGGAACCAGGGGGGAGACAGGGGAGACACCAGGGGTAAGGACCGGAGAACCAGGGGGGAGACAGGGGAGACACCAGGGGTAAGGGCCGGAGAACCAGGGGGAGACAGGGGGAGAAGAGGGGTAAGGACCAGAGAACCAGGGGGGAGACAGGGGAGGAACCAGGGGGGAGACAGGGGAGACACCAGGGGTAAGGACCAGAGAACCAGGGGGGAGACAGGGGAGACACCAGGGGTAAGGACCGGAGAACCAGTAGGGGAGACAGGGGAGACACCAGGGGTAAGGGCCGGAGAACCAGGGGGGAGACAGGGGAGACACCAGGGGTAAGGACCAGAGAACCAGGGGGGAGACAAGGGAGACACCAGGGGTAAGGGCCGGAGAACCAGGGGGGAGACAGGGGCGATACCAGGGGTAAGGACCGGAGAACCAGGGGGGAGACAGGGGAGACACCAGGGGTAAGGACCGGAGAACCAGGGGGGAGACGAAGGGGTAGAGAAGGGGGAGAGGAGGGGTAAGGACCAGAAACCAAGGGGCAGAAGAGGTAAGGAGGGGGGAGAGAGGGAGAGATATAAACCTGTAGCCAGGTTACGAGGGGTAAGGACCAGGGGGTACGTGTGGGCAAGAAGTAGGGGTCATAACCCAGGACTAATCCAGCTCTAAACCCGGTCTGACCCGTGTCCTCTCTCCTCAGGGGGTAAGGAGAACGTGTCTCTGGCGGAGGCGTTGAATCAGGCTCGTCTGCCCATCATCGACTTTAAAACCTGTCGACAGAAGAAGTTTTGGGGCGACCGGGTCAGAGACTCTATGATCTGTGCAGGGTTCAGAGACACAGAGGATCCTCCTGCTGCCTGTCAGGTATAATACTCCCTCTGTCCTCCTCCCTCTTCCTCTCCTCCTTCTCCCTCCTCCTCCTCTCCTCCCTGAGACTCTGTTACCCCTTTTTCACCAGGCTAATGCTAATGCTTATGTCTTTAGTCTATGGGTTAGTGCCCCTGCCCTCATCTCTGTCCCCTCTTCAGGGTGACTCTGGTGGATCCCTCCTTTCTCTCCTCACCCTCATCTCTCTCCTCTTCTCCCCTCTTCAGGGTGACTCTGGTGGATCCCTCCTTTCTCTCCTCACCCTCATCTCTCTCCTCTTCTCCCCCTCTTCAGGGTGACTCTGGTGGGCCTCTCCTCTCTCTCCTCTCCTCCCCCTCTTCAGGGTGACTCTGGTGGACCTCTCCTCACCCTCACCTCTCTCCTCTTCTCCCCCTCTTCAGGGTGACTCTGGTGGGCCTCTCCTCTCTCTCTCTCTCCTCACCCTCACCTCTCTCCTCTTCTCCCCTCTTCAGGGTGACTCTGGTGGGCCCCTCCTCTCTCTCCTCTTCTCCCCCTCTTCAGGGTGACTCTGGTGGGCCTCTCCTCTCTCTCCTCACCCTCATCTCTCTCCTCTTCTCCCCCTCTTCAGGGTGACTCTGGTGGGCCTCTCCTCTCTCTCCTCTCCTCCCCCTCTTCAGGGTGACTCTGGTGGACCTCTCCTCACCCTCACCTCTCTCCTCTTCTCCCCCTCTTCAGGGTGACTCTGGTGGGCCTCTCCTCTCTCTCTCCTCACCCTCACCTCTCTCCTCTTCTCCCCTCTTCAGGGTGACTCTGGTGGGCCCCTCCTCTCTCTCCTCTTCTCCCCCTCTTCAAGGTGACTCTGGTGGGCCTCTCCTCTCTCTCCTCACCCTCATCTCTCTCCTCTCCCTCTTCAGGGTGACTCTGGTGGGCCTCTCCTCTCTCTCCTCACCCTCATCTCTCTCCTCTCCTCCCCCTCTTCAGGGTGACTCTGGTGGGCCTCTCCTCTGTCAGTTGGACCGGGACCGTTGGGAGGTCCATGGTGTGGTGAGCTTTGGTCCCATCGGCTGCACCGTCGAGAACAAACCCAGTGTCTTCACCAGAACCGCCGCCTACATCCCCTGGATCGAAGCGACACGCATCAGGGACTTTTTCCTCCACTGAAGCAGGACTGGACCTGGACTGGACCTGGACTGGACCAGGACTGCACTAGGACTAAAGTAGGTCTAAAGGAGGACTGAATAGAGTCTAAAGCAGGACTAAACCAGGACTACATCAGGACTGCACTAGGAGTGAACCGGGACTAAACCAGGACTAAATCAGGTTTAGTACAGGACTAAACAAGGTCCAAACCAGGACCAAACCAAACCAGGATTTAAAGAAGACTTAACTAGAAATTAAACTGGTATAAACCCAGAACAGGTCTCAACTGCGACTGAACCAGAACTCAACCAGGACTGAACAAGGTCTAAACAAGGACTGATTCGGGTTTATAACAATCTAAACTAGGTTAATTCAACCAGAAAGAAGTCAAAGGTGAACCACAGACCATTTCCTCAGGTTCTACAAATGGTCTAAAACCAGACTAATCCAGGACTCGGTCTAAACCAGTTTCTGGAAAATACTGTAGTCTCTGGATAGGGTTTTGTTCTGTTTTAGTTACTTTTCCATCAATGAAAAACATTACACCTGGATTTAAATCCATGTCCAACTTTTGTCATTACAAGAAAAATAAACATTTATAAAAAGTAAATGTCTAATGTTGTCACGATGCAAAAATTTAAACTCGATAACAATTATTATAGACAATAGAATGTGATTTTCAACATTAAATTGAAGCACTTTTTCTATTCCCATGGTTTAAATATCAATTAGTGTCTGATTTCTGATACTTTTATTAACCTTCATTTCTCATTTTCATTATTAACACACTGTAACTCCAGTTTTGAATAATTATTTAATCTTATATATACCAAAGTCCATATAACATGACTTCACATTCACAGATCCTCTTTATCGTTCCTCTGTTTTGAGACCACTGCACGAGCGGCCATCTTTTTTTCAGTCCAGTTCGTTTGGCCCTCGGTAAAGAAGGGGTGGGCGTCATGGCAACGAAATTCACAATTATTTTAGATTCTAGGTCACGATTTAAATTTCCCAAGTAGCTTCATATTGGCCTCTGAGGGTTCACGCTTCACTGGTTAAACCCGTGACTTTAAGTGAGCTAAAGGACGAGGGGGAACCATTAGAACATGGTTTAAAGCTCTTAAAGGGGAGTATTTTACATCTGTGGGGTTTTAACTGCCAACACAAAACATTTAGATCACCGTGTTTCCTTTTATTGTTTTGAAAATGCTATATTCTTATCGTATTTTTGTGCATTTATGGAGAATTGTCGTGTGGGAGCATGGGTGACGTAGGCTTTTGGGGGCGGAGCTTTGTACTGAATCTTGCAGCTAACCATACGGAGGGTTTGAATAGGGCCCGGGAGAGATCGCCAGATTACTCAAACATGCGTGGATGACGTCTAAAACCTCTTCAGGCATGTTTTTGATGAGGGAACCACTTTTAACATGGTAGAAAGCTCCAAAAAGCCCATTTGGCATAAATACACCCTCTTTAAACAATAATATTAGGACAGACAGCCTCACTTCTGTCAGTCTGTCCCTGGGCAACTGTGGCTACAATAGTATGTTACCAGCTCGGAATGTGTAGAGAGTGAATAATGCGCAAACTACACCAGACTAATGCATTGCTATTATTATTATTTTGCAATGTTGGTTTCCTTTAAACTGAAAATAACTAAAAATAAGCATCGAATCTTCTGTTTTGTTTTCGTTGTTGGGCCCGCCCCTTTAAGCAGGTGTAAATCTCCATGTTTTAAACGTCAGTGCTTGTTCAGTAGAGCCGTGACGGGGAGGAGGAGCCGGTGATGTGGTCCCAGTTGTTATAAAGAGCGTAGGCCCCAGACAGAGCCAAGCCCACCAGACCGCCGCGCGCCGCCCCTTTAAGACCACCTGAGGAGAGGGACATGAACAGGAGGTGAGAGGTCAGAGGAGGAGGCAGCTGACCAAACAGGACACAAACAAAATACAGGAGAAATACAGGGAAAAAATATGACAATGTGGCAGGAACATGCTACGGATGGCTGTCTGTAAGCAGGAATCTGGAGGAGGCAACACGCAAACTCCCAAAAACGAGCTGAGACTTGAGAAAACTTTTTTTTCCCCCCAGTTAACATTTAAATCCCTACCATTTTATTTATTTGTTCCACCACAAATAGTTTGAAAACGTCTTACAATTTGTATAATTTGTAATCACAACCTTACAACATTCAATCTCTCTGGGCTGTACTAGTTTAAAGATGCATCATGTAACTTTGTGCTTCCCTGAAATGTTCCAAAATATGGCATTAAACTTATCCACCTCTATGGAGACAAGCTACCGGGTCAAGTAACAGGTCAGATCTGTGGAGAGATGATCCCTGCGCTCAGTAAGAATTGCATTTTTGAGCAATAAAAACACCTGTCGTTTTATAAACTCTGGACATAATGCTAAACTGTGGAACTTTCCAGGCAAAGCAATAGCATCTAAAGGGTGAGAGAGCAGGTGGTTCATCGGAAATGTTACGTGGTGTGACTTTAAAATTTAACTCAGATATACAATTTAGTTTTTACCTCACAAACTAGAGCTTATATTGATACTCATGATCTCATTAACATTCTCTGAGGGTGTGATGCTAACTGTAGGCTCTGCTCCGTCTGAAGCTCTGTCACTCAAGTTAGGCTTTAATCTGAGCTTTATTTTAACACAAACTGCCCAAACAAAAAGAACTGACTTAGTTGGAACATTCCACATTACATTCCACTGTCCTTCTAAAGCATAAAAGCCCAAACGTGGCGAGACTCACTGGCCGATTTGAACAGGACTCCGGTCATCGTTCCAGCTGCTATCGTGTTGATGTCGTCTTCTGCTCCTCTGGCTTTTTCTATGGCCACTCCGAACACACTGTACAACAGCGCTGTCAACACAATCAGGCGTTACTCTGGGGGACTCGTTTAGATTGAATCACATTCACATTCACTCTCATGACACAGACCTACGGAGCCTAAAGAGTTAGCCCACGACGCGCCCTGCCTCGTCACCATGTTCAGGATCCTACAGACACACAGTCAACTTCAGTGCTGATCATTGTAATGGAATAAGTCTGATTTTAAACAGAATACACCTGAGACTTACTGCACGTTTCTGGGTTTGGACCAGGCCATGTCTCTGGTCTCCGTTAGGCCGAGTCTGAGGCCGTTTAACGCCCCAAGAGCAGCTCCTGTTTAAAAGAAAGGAGAAAAATGATTTAGTCAAACACTGTTCCAGTCACTTTTGAACTTTAAGCTCCATCTGTTCCTCTTCATTTTGACACAATGAGACACTGACATGTACAATGTTATTGTGAGGTTAAAGCTCAAAATGTTTAGACTGATTTACCAAATTAGTTACAAAAACATTGGACATGATTCCCAAAATATTTAGGTGATAATTTGGTGTTATTGGTTCAAGACAATTATCCAGTCAAAAACTAAAATGTACCTCACTCATTTCCTAAACCTCAGCACCTGCAGTCAATCATTAATCAGCGCTAATGCAGCCTCTGCAGCTCAGTGAGTGAATTCTGGAGGTTCTGAGCATCACATGAGGCCTGTCCATATATTGAGAATGAGACACACTTTGTTTCCTGCAGGTTAAGGCTCTGGCCGCCCAGGTTCAGTTGTGCTCTCTGACAGCGCAGGCTACATACAGTTCCTTTCAAATTCTGTCACGCACATGTTTGTGATATACATTTTTCATAAATGACTGATCAGTTACAGATTTAGAGAGAATTTAAGAATTGTCATTAATCTTTTGCCACATCACGCTGCTCTCACTCACCCGTCATACAAGAGCCTCCAATGGTGAAGAAGGCCAGTTCAAACCTTCCTCTGGTTTTATTTGCTCCGGTCGGTAAAATGAACTCATCTGTGTCCTGAAAAAAAACACAATAAATCTTTATTAAAACACAAAACACTATAATTCTGTTATTTATAAAGGCTCAGATTGTTATTGCTCCTGTTTATGTTTACACAACTTAGCTCAGTGGGTTTATAAAGAACCATGTTTACAAAATTCTTTAACTATTTACTTTGCAAATACATTTTAAATCTCTGACAATATTTACACTTAAACAAAGTCAGTTCTCACCTGGACCAGGTACCGAGGGTCGATATTGAGGTAAGGAGACAGAGGACTCATCCCCGTCACTGGGAATAAAAATTAGTATCAGTACAACAAAAGGTTCTGTGGGCTTCATATTTTAATTATTCACAAAAAATAAGATCTATCCTTCATTCTTGCATTAGATAAGACTTTGTAGAGAAATTTAACTGAGAAAGTACTTCCTAATTACGGATGGGTGATACAGAAATGAATCACAATATTTTTTACTATCTCCAAAAAAACATTTATTATCTATACTTCAAACTTCCTTGTTGTGAATATACCACAAAATTAACCAGAAATAACACGTTATACTTTTGTCTGGGAGATTACACAAGTCATTTCTCATACTTTTTCAAGTCATTTTCTTAAATATAGACAGTAAACTCCATATTTTAATTTTGCAACAATTGATGATCCACTTTTCAGTAAATCTCCCACTGAACCCTGGGTCTAAGTCATTTAAGTTTGATCAGTTGAATTTTAATCGTGGTTTTACTTAATGTTTGTCATGTTATTGGCTTTTTATGAAACTAAAATAAATATAAACAAATGTACAGACACGTTTATCGCAGTGGGAGATTTAAAGTCCTTGTTTGGGGGTTGTTTACTTCAGTTTAGTAATGATTTAGTTCAAGTTCTGGCCATTTTATTTAGTACTTTTTTTTTCTTGGTTGCCCCTCGTGATACTAAAGGAGATTACTCGACTATTAAACATCAATTTAGCCAAAAAATATATAAAATAAATAAAATAGTCACAGCTTACATGACGTTAGAGTGTCATTAGCATCGAGGCTAATGTGATGTAACATGAGTGACACTTACACGGGACTCCAGACATCTCCGTGTTTGAATACTCCGGGGATCCTCCACTGAACAACCCCCCCAGGCCGCCCTTAAAGCCCCCAGAGCCCGCAGAGCTGTTATCCATCACCGGGAGACGCCAAAACACCAAAAAAATTACAAAAAAATCAGGCCAAATGCGAGCGAGGCGCCGGTGTGGAGCTAATGCTAATGTTAGCCGCTAGCTCCTGATGTCGAAATGTTGAGAATTCAGTCGGATTTTCACAAAGACACTACTTCAAACGTGCTGTAGATTGACGTTTGGGTTTGTCAAAGGCGGTAAGGTTAAAATCCAAGTAAAATCCCGGGTGTAAAGTGTGTAAATGTTCCGTTATAGAGCTTTAGGGCTCATGTTTGTGGTGACCTCTGCAGCAGCACGCGTGCCCGTTCCCTCTGCTGTGACGTCAGACGCACGCCTCTGCGCGGCCCAGAAGCGCAGAGCAATGACTTTTAAATTAAGAAAATGTTATTATTTATTTTTATACTAATCGAATATACTATGCACCTAACGTGCTTATAAAACAATAAAATAAATAAATTAATAGACACAAAAATATTTAAGTGTTTACAAAAAGATTCAATACAAAATAAATTAATTTTAAAAAATGGACACCTGGCCGTAGTATTTGAAGGAGTGTGACTTAGACAGGAGAGCTAAATGTATGTGTATAGAAAAAAATAATAGCTCACTGAAAAATTAATCTCTATTCTAATTACCTCTATTCTGTAATTTCTCCATGGTGGGACAAAAAATGAATAAATAAAATGCCTCGGTCTAATAAGGAAGTAGGCTTCTTAAGGTGAGACACAGCCAACATGATTTATTCAACAGTTTGGTGTATTAAATTATAAATATTGGAAATGTGGAAATCAAAAATCTGAAAGTATTTTTACTGAACGATAAACTCCTTTTCCCTGTAGTGTCCACTAGAGGTCAGCAAATCACATCAATCACACCGAAGGGCCAGACACGAGGCCTGTTTCAGACCTGGTTTAGACCTGGTTTAGACCTGGTTTAGACCTCATTTAGACCTCATTTAGACCTCATTTAGACCTGGTTGAGACCTGCTTCACTCCTCTTTCAGACCTCATTTAGACCTGGTTGAGACCTGTTTTAGACCTGGTTTAGACCTGGTTTAAACCTGGTTTAGACCTGGTTTAGACCTCATTTAGACCTGGTTCAGACCTCATTTAGACCTGGTTGAGACCTGGTTCACTCCTCTTTTAGACCTCGTTTAGACCTCAGTTGTGATTTCTCCCCTCAGAATGATTTAACCTGTTTAACATTTCTAATATAAGACCTTATTTAAGAACTTATTTTATTTGTTTATTTTATGTTTCGGTGACAATTTTACTGAAAAATATCAGAAATACCTATTTTACTTTTGAAGATACATATATATATATATATATATATATATATATATATATATATATATATATATATATATATATATATACCCCCCTCTCCCTCTCCTCCCCTCTCCCTCTCTCCCTATCCTCTCTCTTCCCTCCCTTTGCTCTCCCTCCTCCCCTCTCTCTCTCTATCTTTCACTTTCCCTCCCTCGTCCCCCTCTGCCTCCCCTCTCTTTATCTCACTCCCCCTCTCCCTTTGTCTCCCCCTCTCTGTCCCTCACACACCCGTTCTCTTTCTCTCTCTCTCCTTCCCCTCTCTCTCTCCCCCTTCTCTTTATCCCTTCTCCCCCTCTGTCCCTCCCCCTCTCTGTCCCTCCCTCTCTTTCCCTTCTGTCCCTCCACCCCTTTGTCCCTCCTCTCTCCCCCTCTCTTCTCCCCCTCTGTCCTTCTCACCCTCTCTCTCTCCCTCCTCCCCTCTGCCCCTCTCTCTCTCTCTCCCTCCTCCCCTCTGTCCCTCCCTCTCACTCTCTCTCTCTCTCTCTCTCCCCTCCCCTCTGTTCCTCCCTCTCTCTCCCTCCTCCCCTCTGTTCCTCTCTCTCTCCCTCCTCCCCTCTGTCCCTCTCTCTCCCTCTCTCTCCCTCCTCCCCTCTGCCCCCCCTCTCTCTCTCTCCCTCTCTCTCCCTCCTCCCCTCTGTCCCTCCCTCTCTCTCTCTCTCCCTCCTCCCCTCTGTCCCTCCCCCTCTCTCTTTCTCTCTGTTGAAGGAATGCTCTGTTCATTTGTTTATATTGGAGCATTGTTCACACAGAGACAGAGAGGGACAGTCTGCATCAGCTGGACACTGTCCACACAAAGACCCATTCAAATCCGGCTCTGAACCGGGTCTAAACCAGGACTAAACCAGGACTAAACCAGGACTGAACCAGGACTGAACCAGGACTGAACCAGGACTGAACCAGGACTGAACCAGGACTGAACCAGGACTGAACCAGGACTAAACCAGGACTAAAGCAGGTCTAAACCAGGACTAAGCCAGGACTAAACCAGGACTGAACCAGGACTGAACCAGGACTAAACCAGGACTAAACCAGGACTAAACCAGGACTAAGCTTGACATTTTAAGGTATAAAAATAACGTAAAGCCTTGACCCCTCTCCCCTCTCTCCTCTGTCCTCTCTCCACTCTCCTCTTTTCTCTCTCCTCTCTTCTCCCTCCTCTCTCTCCTCTCTCCTCTGTTTTCTCTCTCCTCACTCCATCCCCCTTTCCCCTCTCTCCTCTTTCCTCTCTCCTCTCTTCTCCCTCCTCTCTCCTCTTTCCTCTCTCCACTCTCCTCTCTCCTCTCTCCACTCTCCTCTCTCCTCTCTCCACTCTCCTCTCTCCTCTCTCCTCTTTCCTCTCTCCTCTCTCCACTCTCCTCTTTCCTCTCTCCTCTCTCTTCTCTCCTCTTTCCACTCTCCTCTCTCCAATCTCCTCTCTCCTCTCCTCTGTCCTCTCTCCTCTCTTCTCCTCTCTCCTCTCCCCTCTCTCCTCTCTCCTCCCTCCTCTCCCCTCTCTCCACTCTCCTCTGTCCTCTCTTCTCTCTCCTCTCTCCTCCCTCCTCTCCCCTCTCTCCTCTCTCCTCTCTCCTCTCTCCTCTTCCCTCTCTCCTCTCTCCTCTGTCCTCTCCCCTCTCCCCTCTCTCCTCTCTTCTCTTCTCCTCGTTCATGCTGCCTCTGTGTCTTTGGGCAAGACACTTCCCGTCCCTCTGGTCTGGTGGAGTAAATCTTCCTTTAGTCTCAGTTTATCGTCTCAGTTCTTTCAGAGTGAGGCCCTGATCGTCGCCGTATAAATCCAACCTCAGAAATCAACCTTAAACATTGACTTAAGGTTCTAGTGGCCCCTGGTATTTGGGGCCCGATGGAACCGTCACAGTGGTCCAAAGACATGTGTGGAGTGAATGGACTAAAAACACCATTATTAAAGAGGGGGTATTTACTTCTGTGGGGTAATAAAGAGGAAGTATTTGCTTCTGTGGGGTATTAAAGAGGAGGTATTTACTTCTGTGGGGTATTAAAGAGGAGGTATTTACTTCTCTGGGGTATTAAAGAGGAGGTATTTACTTCTGTGGGGTAATAAAGAGGAAGTATTTGCTTCTGTGGGGTATTAAAGAGGAGGTATTTACTTCTGTGGGGTATTAAAGAGGAGGTATTTACTTCTGTGGGGTATTAAAGAGGAGGTATTTACTTCTGTGGGGTATTAAAGAGGAGGTATTTACTTCTCTGGGGTATTAAAGAGGAGGTATTTACTTCTCTGGGGTAATAAAGAGGAAGTATTTGCTTCTGTGGGGTATTAAAGAGGAGGTATTTACTTCTGTGGGGTATTAAAGAGGAGGTATTTACTTCTGTGGGGTATTAAAGAGGAGGTATTTACTTCTGCGGGGTATTAAAGAGGAGGTATTTACTTCTGCGGGGTATTAAAGAGGAGGTATTTACTTCTGCGGGGTATTAAAGAGGAGGTATTTACTTCTGTGGGGTATTAAAGAGGAGGTATTTACTTCTGTGGGGTATTAAAGAGGAGGTATTTACTTCTGCGGGGTATTAAAGAGGAGGTATTTACTTCTGCGGGGTATTAAAGAGGAGGTATTTACTTCTGCGGGGTATTAAAGAGGAGGTATTAACTTCTGCGGGGTATTAAAGAGGAGGTATTTACTTCTGCGGGGTATTAAAGAGGAGGTATTTACTTCTGCGGGGTATTAAAGAGGAAGTATTTACTTCTGTGGGGTATTAAAGAGGAGGTATTTACTTCTGTGGGGTATTAAAGAGGAGCACATCACATATTTAGATCTCCACGTTTCCTTTAATTGTTTTGAAAATGCAAAATTGGTCCAAAAACAATATATTAACATGGTTTTTTTTTAAGTTTCACCTTCGTGTTTGCTCTCTGTGCTAAGCCCCTCCCCCTTCAGAGCACTATCACAACACGATCAGCTGCATCCCACTAATGAAACTCCTGCACATCGACTCAGGTTTGTGAAGTTGTATTACATTGTTTTATATCATGTTTTTGTATATTTATAGCATGGGTGATGTAGGTCTGTGGGCGGAGCCTCGTACAGGATCGTACTGCCAACCATGCACTTTTCTACTTTTTCATTTGTGAAGTTGTATTTTTATTTCCTGGAACTATAAAGGATAAATCTTGGATGAGTTTGGACTGATTGAGTTATAAACTGTAAATATGACGTCACTTTTACCCCCCTCTTCTCCTCTTTCCCTCTTTCATTCTGATTCTCTCTCCCTCCTCCCTCTTCTCTCTCATTATCCCTCTTTTTCACACAGTTTCCGCTTTTTTTCTCTTTTGTCTCACCCCCTGTTTCTTCCGCTCTTTCTGGCTTTCCGCCTCCCCTCCCCTCCTTCCTCTCCTCTCTCTATCCTCTCTCTATCCTCTCTCCCCATCCCTGCCTCCTCTCTTCCTCCTCCTTTTCTCTCCCCGTTCCTCTCCCTCTCTCTCTATCTCCTCCCCTTTCCTTATTTTTGCTCTACTTTCTTCCCCTCCTCTTCAATTCTCTATCCTGTCTCCCTCCCCTATCTTTCCTCTCCCCCTCTCCTCCTTCCTCCAATTTCTCCTCACTCTCTTGGCTCTCCTTTTCGCTCCTTTCTCTCCATCCCTCTCTTTCCTTTCCCCCTCCTCCCCCTCCTCACCCCTCCTTCTTCTCTTTCCCCTCTCCCTCCCCCCTACTCCTCCCCCTGTCCTCCCCCCTTTCCCTCTTCCCCCTCTCAATCCCTCTCTTCCCCCTCTCCCTCCCTCTCCCTCCCTCTGTTCTCTCTCTTCCCCCTCTCCCTCCCCCTCTCTTTCCTCTCCCTCCCTCTCTTCCCCCACCTCCTCCCCCTCTTCCTCCCTCCCTCTCCCTCCCTCTCTTTCCTCTCCTTCCCACTCTTCCCCCTCTTCCCCCTCCTCCTCCCCTCTCTTCCCCCTCTCCCTCCCCCTCTCTTTCCTCTCCCTCCCTCTCTTCCCCCACCTCCTCCCCCTCTTCCTCCCTCCCTCTCCCTCCCTCTCTTTCCTCTCCTTCCCACTCTTCCCCCTCTTCCCCCTCCTCCTCCCCTCTCCCTCCCTCTCCTCCCCCTCTCTTTCCTCTCCCTCCCTCTCTCTCTTACCCCGCCTCCTCCCCCTCTCCCTTCCTCTCTTCCTCCTCTCCCTCTCTCTCTTTTCTCTCTTCCCCCTCCTCCTCCCCCTCTCCCTCCCTCTCTCCCTCCCTCTCCCTCCCTCTCTTCCCCCTCCTCCTCCCTCTTTCCCTCCCTCTCTTCCCCCTCTCCCTCTCTCTCTTTCCTCTCTTCTCCCTCCTCCTCCCCCTCTCCCTCCCTCTCCCTCCCTCTCTTTCCTCTCCTTTCTTGTGAGCACAAAAGCTTTTCTGGAGTCTGGAGCGTCTGGGAGCGTTGCCGGGGGAAACGGGGGGACACGACCGGCCCTTTAAATCACTCTTTAATATTGTCCCCACACTGAACCTCCATCGCACCGCCCCTTTAAATACATGAATGATACACTCTGACACACAGGGGGCGCCAGAGAGGAATCCAGGGCCCCACAGCACTCTGACCTTTACAGACGGGGTATTTACTCCACTGGGGCATTAAAGATGGGGTATTTACGCCACTGGGGCATTAAAGACGGGGTATTTACTCCACTGGGGCATTAAAGAGGAGGTGTTTACTTCTATGAGTCTGGGAGAGATCACTAGATTACTCAAACATGTACATTGATGAGTGTCTGTGTGGAGTTTGCATGTTCTGCCTGTGTTTCTGTGGAGTTTGCATGTTCTCTCCATGTCGGGGTGGAGTTTGCGTGTTCTCCCTGTGTCTGTGTGGAGCTTGTATGTTCTTCTTGTGTCTCTGTGGAGTTTGCATGTTCTCCCTGTGTCTCTGTGGAGTTTGCATGTTCTCCCTGTGTCTCTGTGGAGTTTGCATGTTCTCCCTGTGTCTCTGTGGAGTTTGCATGTTCTCCCTGTGTTTGTGTGGAGTTTGCATGTTCTCTCTGTGTCTCTGTGGAGTTTGCATGTTCTCTCTGTGTCTCTGTGGAGTTTGCATGTTCTCTCTGTGTTTGTGTGGAGTTTGCGTGTTCTCTCTGTGTCTCTGTGGAGTTTGCGTGTTCTCTCTGTGTCTCTGTGGAGTTTGCGTGTTCTCCCTGTGTCTCTGTGGAGTTTGCATGTTCTCTCTGTGTCTCTGTGGACTTTGCGTGTTCTCCCTGTGTCTCTGTGGACTTTGCGTGTTCTGCCTGTGTCTCTGTGGAGTTTGCATGTTCTCTCCGTGCCGGGGTGTGGTTCCTCTGGAGACTCCGGTTTCCTCCATCAACCCAAAACAAACACAACGGGTCAAATCCTCCAGCTCAGGTCCAGACCCAGATCTGGAGATGGTTTGACCCAGAGACACTGATGGGTCAAATGCAGAGACACATTTAACTTTCACATAAATATTTAAAACAAAACTGCGCAGGACTCAGTGTCTGACTCAAACTGTCGAAAATGAAACACTTTCAGACACAAAAACAAAACAAAACAAAATGGAGAATCGTGACTAAAACGTGAAATATTTACACCCGACTCTATAAAAGTGAGAAGAGTCTGAACCAGAGACTTTTGTTTTCACCAAAAACTCATTATATTTTACGACTTTGGAGCTTTTCAGATCCTCGTCTGTGATGACGTCATGACCCCAGAGACGTCCAACAGGTGAATGTTCAACCGGATCAACAGGAGACTGGACCCGAGACTTTGATACACTACAAATAAATATAAATAAATAAATAAGTAAATAAATACATAAAAATAAATAAAATAAAATAAAAGATAAATAAAATACAATACAATAAATAAGTAAATAAATAAATCTAAATAAATAACTAAAATAGAATACATAATAATTAAATAAACTAAACTAAACTAAATAAATAAGTAAATAAATACATAAAAATAAATAAAATAAAATAAAATAAAATAAAAGATAAATAAAATAAGTGATACATAAATAAAATACAATAAAATAAATAAACAAATACATAAAATAGAGTAAATGATAAATAAATAAAATTACAATAAAATAAATAAAAATAAATAAAATAAAATAAATGATAAATAAATAAATAAAGTAAATAAATAAGTAAGTACATTTAAAAATATATATATATATATATTTAAAAAATTATGAATAAATAAATAAACAGCAGTCATTTTAATCTGAGTGTTCTGTCTGTATTAAACTGGATGGGCCTGTAGAATGTGATGATGTCGTCTGAAACCCACAGACTGAGCAGCTCCTGCTTCGTTCCTTCGTTTTGTCTCTCGTTTCCTGTGGATGCTCTCGTTCCAGATGGTCCTGAGGTCCTGAGGTCCTGAGGTCCTGAGGTCCTGAGGTCCTGAGGTCCTGAGGTCCTGAGGTCCTGAGGTCCTGAGGTCCTGAGGTCCTGAGGTCCTGAGGTCAGATGTGGACTTCAGAGGTCGGCGTTGGCCCAGTTTGAAGTTTCGTAGAACACGATGCACTTCCTGTTTTGATTTGTGATAAATTCATATCATCTTCATCGAGATGTGACACGAGACTCAAGAATGAAACAAGTTTAAAAACAGGAAGTGGAGACAACGCCCAGAGCTCTGTGACCTCACGCACCCCTCTGCTCTATCTCTACCTCTATCTCTCCCTCTGCACGCTGTCTCTACCTCTATCTGTCCTCGCTCCCTCTATCGCTCTATCTAAACCTCTATCTCTCCTTTCTCTCCTCTCTCCCTCTATCTCTCCTCTCTCCCTCCGCACGCTGCTCTGCCTCTATCGCTCTATCTCCCTCTCTCCTTTCGCTTCTTCATCCCTCTGCATTCTGCTCTATCTCTCCTCTCTCCATATCTCCCTACCTCTGTCTCTTTTCTCTGTCTTCCTGTCTCTCTCTCTCCCTCTAACTCTCTTTGCTCTCTCCTTCTTTCTCTTTCTCTCATTCTCTATCCCTCCTCTCTCCCTCTAGCTCTATCTCTACCTCTATCTCTCTTCTCTCTATTCCTCTATCTCTCCAGCTCTCCCCTCTCTGCCTCTACCTCTCTATCTCACCTCTATCTTTATCTCTCCTTTCTCCCTCTACTTGTCTCTCCTTCTCTCTCCCTCAATCCCTGCTCTCTTTCTGTCTCTTCTCTCTCCCTCTCTCACCCTTTTCTTCACTTCCCTCTCCTATCTCCCTCTCCCTCCCTCCCTCTGTTCCAAAAAGTAAATTAAAGTAAATAAAAGTAAAGTGTAGTAGTAGATGTAGTAGTATCAGTACTTGTAGTAGTAGTTTAAGTTTACTATTTTAAAGTGATTTTAGTTCATAAGGTCTTGATTCTTCACCGAGTCCAGACCGAGTCCAGACCGGGTCCAGACCGAGTCCAGACCGGGCCCTAGATCCTGGACAAAGACGCAGGAAGAACCCCACTGCTGTATTCAGAGATCAGAGAGAGAGAGAAAAGAAAGACATGGAAAGAGAGGTGGAATAAGAGAGAGAGAGAGAGGGAGGGAGTAGTGGGGTCAGAGAGAGAAAGGAAAAGAGAGGGAGGGGGAACAAAGAAAGACAGAGATGAGAGAGAAAAGGGATAGAGAGATAGAGAGAATAGAGAGAGATAGGGAGAGATAAAGGAACAGAGGGAGTAGAGACAGAGGAGAGAAAGTGAAAGAGTGAAGAATGAGAGAGAGAGAGTGAGGGAGAGGGAGAGAGGGGGAGGGAGAGGGAGTAGTGGGGTGGGTCAGAGAGAGAAAGGAAAGGAGAGGGAGGGGGAACAAAGAAAGAGAGATGAGAGAAAAAAGGGATAGAGAGAAGACAGAGAGATAAAGGAAGAGAGGGAGTAGAGACAGAGGACAGAAAGTGAAAGAATGAAGAATGAGAGAGAGAGCGAGGGAGAGGGAAAGACAGGGAGAGACAAAGGAAAAAGGGAGTAAAGACAGAGGAGAGAAAGTGAAAGAATGAAAGAGAGTGAGGGACAGGAGAGAGAGGGGGAGCGAGAGGAGCGAGAGAGGGATGAGAGAGGGGGAGGGATAGAGGAGAGAGAGATAGTGTTCTATTGTTGGGACAGCGCTCGGCCCCTCGGCTGAATACTCCCCATACCACATCTGAGCTGAAACAACAACTGACACTCAGACCAGAGAGAGACCGGGTTTAGACCGGGTTTAGACCGGGTTTAGACCGGGTTTAGACCTGGTTTAGACTGGGGTTAGACTGGGTTTAGACCGGGTTTAGACCGGGTTTAGACCGGGTTTAGACCAAAGAGGGACCAGGTTTAGACCGGGTTTAGACCGGGTTTAGACCGGGTTTAGACCGAGTTTAGACCGGGTTTAGACCGGGTTTAGACCGGGTTTAGTCCGGGTTTAGACCGGGTTTAGACCGGGTTTAGACCGGGTTTAGACCGGGTTTAGACAGGCTTTAGACCGGGGTTAGACCGGGTTTAGACCGGGTTTAGACCAAGTTTAGACCAAGTTTAGACCGGGTTTAGACAGGCTTTAGACCGGGGTTAGACCTGGGTTAGACCGAGTTTAGACCGGGTTTAGACCGGGTTTAGACAGGCTTTAGACCGGGTTTAGACCGGGGTTAGACCGGGGTTAGACCGGGTTTAGACCTGGTTTAGACCGGGTTTAGTCCAGGGTTAGTCCAGGTTTATGAGTTGGGAAAAGGACCAAACAGATTCCGGATCTTTTCCATTAAACTCTATTAGAATTTCTCAGATAGTTTCCGGATCCACCAAAATATTTCCATAACCCGGAAAACTGAGGGATTAAACAAGGGATTAAATAAAGCCCTGGACCGGGATTTAAACCAGGGTCTAAAGCAGGTCTGACCACAGGACTAGACCAGGACTTAACCAGGACTAGACCAGGACTAAACCAGGACTGAACCGGGACTATAAAAGGACTGAACCAGGACTGTCATGACTCGTAAATGGGACTAAATTAAAACTAAATCATGATTAGGACCACCTCAGATGTAAACCAGGACTAGACCAGAGTGTAAAACAGGTTTAAACCAGAACTAGATCTAAACCAGATCTAAACCAGGTCTAAACCAGACCAGGACTAAAGGACTATCAAGACCACTAAAAACTAAACCAGGACTAGTACCTTCTCAGATCTAAACCAGAATAAAACCAAGATCATCTTAGCTCTAAACCACATCTAGACAGGACTAGACCAGGATCTTCTCTGGCCTAAATCAGGTCTAAATCAGGTCTAAATCAGGTCTAAATCAGGTCTAAGTCAGGTCTAAACCAGGTCTAAACCAGGTCTAAATCAGGTCTAAATCAGGTCTAAACCAGGTCTAAATCAGGTCTAAACCAGGTCTAAATCAGGTCTAAATCAGGTCTAAACCAGATCTAAATCAGGTCTAAATCAGGTCTAAATCCAAGGACTAGACCAGGACTAAATGACTATCAAGACCACCGGGCTAAAGACTAAACTAGAACTAAACCAGGACCTTCTCAGATCTAAACCAGGACTACACCAGGACCACCTCGGATCTCACCCAGGTCTATTTGAGGATCAGGGGCCCTCACATGTTTATTGTGTCAGAGGATCCACAGCTTCAGGTGGGACGCTACCTTTTTATGATATTTTTATGAGTTATGTGGTAAATATGACTAAAGAGTACTGAGGATTATGTACTTTAAGAGTCAAAAGTAAAAGTATTTCTCACAAGTATTGTTAAATGTAGTGATATTGATTAAAAAAAATGACACAACAGATACAAATTCTACTCAAGTATAGACATAGTTAACCTGTTAGCTGCCGCGTTCCAAACAGGAAGTAATCATAGACGCACTTCCCGCTCCATTGACTCTGGCTCCAATTCACTTTCTATTAAAAAACTGCGCTCCCCCTTTCTGTACAGTTTATACAGTCGGTGTTCACTACCTTCCGCTATTGACCGATGGCGGCGAAAACTGAGCTGATCGAAGCAAAGACGTCTCGAAAATAGGACAGGAAAATAAAGATTAGCCAAACGTGAATTACTCCAAATACATTTTCAGATGGAAAAATTAGAAGGAAATGACTGTAACATGGTTTTAAAGCTTTGGAAAAAAAAAAAAAACATTTTGCAGAAAAGGTTTAACACTTTAACCAAACTTTTACAATGAGGTAGTAGAAACAGGATGCTCTCATCAACAGTTTACCTTTTTACTCTGGTCAAGTTATTTCATAAGTAACTTTCATCCATCCATTTTCTTCCACTTATCCGGGGCCGGGTCGCGGGGGCAGAAGTCTAAGCAGCGACTCCCAGACTTCCCCCACCCCAGACACTTCCTAAAGCTCGGCCAAGTGTGTTTTTTTTAGCAATAAAAACACTTGGAAGTGATTAAACGCACTGTAGATCGGCTTTATTTCGTATTGTAGAACATCTCAGGCAAAGCTACGACATATGAGAGAAGCAGGTGGTGGAAAACTTTGATAAAAATTTGAGACAATACTGAAATATAAATATATAAATATAAAAAGACGGGATATTCATTTTTATTCGGGAGTTTTATTACTCAAATAATTGTAGTGTTAGTGATTTGCAACATCTAACCACTCAGATTGTGATTTTTATTTATTTATGATTGACATTGAACCCCTAGAAATCAGTATTTTATCTTTAACAGGTTAAATAGATTTTTTGTTGTTGTTTTTTTTTACCTCTTCAGACTCAGATCCAGACCCTGACCTGCAATATACTCAATTAAGAATATGACTCAAGTATAGAAGTACAAAGTAGTGGTCCAAGAAAATATTCAAGTAAAAGTATAAAAGTATTTAGGGAAACTAAGTAAGAGGAGTTCATGGACGTGGTGTCTGAAGGAAATTAGGTATTTTCAAGGATTTCTACTGAAAAACTATGACTAAACCAAGATCAGGAGGACCAGACCAGGACTAAACCAGGATTAAACCAAGGCTAAACCAGGACTAAACCAGGACTAAACCAAGACTAAACCAGGACTAAACCAAGAGGACTAAATCAGGACTAAACCAAGGCTAAACCAGGACTGAACCAAGGCTAAACCAGGACTAAACCAGGACTAAACCAAGACTAAACCAGGACTAAACCAAGGCTAAACCAAGACTAAACCAGGACTAAACCAAGGCTAAACCAAGACTAAACCAGGACTAAACCAGGACTAAACCAAGGCTAAACCAGGACTGAACCAAGGCTAAACCAGGACTAAACCAGGACTAAACCAAGACTAAACCAGGACTAAACCAAGGCTAAACCAAGACTAAACCAGGACTAAATCAGGACTAAACCAAGGCTAAACCAGGACTGAACCAAGGCTAAACCAGGACTAAACCAGGACTAAACCAGGACTAAACCAAGGCTAAACCAAGACTAAACCAGGACTAAACCAAGGCTAAACCAAGACTAAACCAAGACTAAACCAGGACTAAACCAGGACTAAACCAGGACTAAACCAGGACTAAACCAAGACTAAACCAAGACTAAACCAAGGCTAAACCAGGACTAAACCAGGACTAAACCAGGACTAAACCAGGACTAAACCAGGAGTAAACCAGGACTAAACCAAGGCTAAACCAGGACTAAACCAGGACTAAACCAGGACTAAACCAGGACTAAACCAGGACTAAACCAAGGACTAAACCAGGACTAAACCAAGACTAAACCAGGACTAAACCAGGACTAAACCAGGACTAAACCAGGTCTAAACCAAGATTAAATCAGGACTTAAGTGTTGCCCTGTTGAACTCTTTTGATCACAGACGCTGATGTGATCTGCAGGTGACAAATCTCGTTCTGGTGCAACTCATGAAAAACAAAAGATTGAAACTGTGAAGATTTAACAGCTGATAGTGAGAAAGAAGGAGAGAAAGAGGAGGGGAAGGAGGAAGAGAAAGAGGGAGAAAGAGGGAGGCAGAGACAGGGGGTGTCAGACGTCTCATCTGCAGAATCCCCCACACAGGACGTCCCACAGCCCGAGAGTCAGAGTGAAAATACAACAAGAAAAAATAAAAACACAAAATCAGGTCTATTGATGTTTTTGAGCTGATGTCATCAACATTCTCTGGACTGAGACCATCAAAGACCGAACTTTAGATGAAAAAGACAGAACCAGGGCCTGACGCTAGCAAACAGGGCTAAAACTAGACCAGGACTAAACCAGGACTAAACCAGAACTAAACCAAAACTAAACCAGAACTAAACCAGGACTAAACCAGGTCTAAACCGGGGCTAAACCAGGACTGAAACAGGACTAACCCAGCTCTAACCGAGGTCTAAACCAGATCAGTCAGGTCTAAACCAGGCCCAGTCATGTCTAAGGTCTAAACCAGGTCTAAACCAGGTCTAAACCAGGTCTAAACCAGGTCTAAACCAGGTCTAAACCAGGTCTAGCCCAGGTCTAACCCGACCCCACAGGACTGTGCCAGGCGCTGACAGGTGCGGCCTGTGTCTTTGTGAGTCAAATGTTTTAAAGGATCTGAGTTTGAGCCACAGACAAAAACAGACCAAGGACACAGAGGACAGAGAGTCAGAGCCAGGGCCAAACTCCAGACAGCAAAAATACTGCTACTGTGTGTCTACGACTACTACTCCTAATACTGCTCCTGCTACTACTACTACTACAGCTACTACAGCTAAGCTACTGCTACTGACTAAGGCTGTTCTTCTCAGGGTTTATTATGAGTAATAAATGGACCACTGGATCATTCTAACATGGTTAAAGTAGTAGTAGTAGTAGTAGTTGTTGTTGTTAATAAAGTACCAGGAGCAGAGGTGGCAGAGTAGCCTAAAATTGCACTCAAGTAAGAGTAACTTTACTTCAAAATAATATTACTGAAGTAGAAGTACAAAGTAGTGGTCCATGAAATTACTTATTGCTCAATATTTGTGAATATCTGTCTCTTAAGTCAGAGTAAGTAAATGAAAAACTGTCGGGATGTAACATTTGATTTAATTTGCAGTGAATGTGAAAAAACATGAAATAAAACACAAAAACAGATGTTTTCAACAAAAATAAGTGAAGGAGCTGCAAGAAACACAAATGTTCAAACTGTTTCATATTGTCATTAAACTTTGGTCACTTTAGATTCACAGTGCGAAGAGGAACCACAAGTTTTACTCAAGTCAGAGTACTTTTACTTCAGTAGAGTTATTACTTAAGTGGGAGTAAAAGTATGCTGCTAAAAAAGTACTCTAGTAAAAGTATCGTTTATTTCAAAAGTTATTCAAGTAAATGTAACTGAGTTCTACTCGACTCTGAGCAGTTTATTGAAGCATCAAAAGCCCCATCCCTCCCCCTCTCTCTTCCTCCCCCTCTCTCTTCCTCCCTCTCTCTCTTCCTCTCTCTCTCTCCCTCCCCCTCTCCCCTCCTACCTCTCTCTCTCCCTCTCTTTCTCCCCCTCTCTCTTTCACCCATCATCCCTCCCTCTCTCTTTCTCCCTCTCTCTCCTTCTCTCTCTCCTGCTCTCTGTTTCTCTTTCCCTCTCTCTTTAATCTCTCTCTCTCGCTCTCTCTCTTCCCCGTATCTCTTTCCTCCCTCTCCCTCCTTCCTCCCTCTCCCCCTCTCGCTCTCTCCCCCTCTCGCTCTCCCTCCCTCTCTCTCTTCCATCCACCCCCCCTCTCTCTCCCTCTCCCTCCCTCCCTCCCTCCCTCCCTCACTGTGTCCCTCTCTCTGTCTCTCGCTCTCTCTCTTCCCTGTGTCTCTTTCGTCACTCTCCCTTTCCCTCCCTCCTCCCTCCCTTTCCCTCCCTCCTCCCTCTCCCCCTCCCTCCCTCCCTCCCTCCCTCACTCTGTCCCTCTCTCTGTCTCTCGCTCTCTCTCTTCCCCGTGTCTCTTTCGTCCCTCTCCCTCCCTCCCCCTCCCTTTCCCTCTCCCTCCCTCTCTCCCTCACTCCCTCCTCCCTCCCCCTCCCTCCCCCCTCCCTTTCCCTCTCCCTCCCTCTCTCCCTCACTCCCTCTTCGTCCCTCTCCCTCCCTCCCCCCTCCCCCCTCCCTCCCCCTCCCTGCATCAGTCTGCCGTGCACGTCCCTGCTCGTGCCCGCGCTGCCTCCTCCTCCTGCGGTGCACGCGGGCGCGCTCTGGCCGTGTCCTCGTGCTGTCTCTGTACTGTAATCATATGATAGGAGCATTCCGACGCAGCGGCACACACGGGACTTCTCCGCGGTGATGGTCGACTTGTAAAGCCGCTAAAGTCGCGCTCAGACCCGGCCTGAACTTGCACCTCCGCCTCGCTCCGCTCCAAACCACTTTTACGCGGACTTTTGGGTGGGATTTGGACTTTTCGCAGACTGGGCGTTGGAGAGGAGCGCTCTTCGGGGACCGTGGCTCGCTCTGTCCCCTCTGCACGCCTCTGAAGTCAGCTTTTCTCGGTTATTCGCGTCAAAAGCCGAAGCAAACCCGCAATGGTCGGAGAAACCGAGGTGAAAGAGCGGCCCAAGTCCAACCCGGACTACCTGATGCAGCTGATGAACGACCGCAAAGTCATGAGCTCCCTGCCCAACTTCAGCGGCATCTTCACGCATCTGGAGCGGCTCCTGGATGAGGGTAAGGCGGGGACGGAGCAGGGGAGACCCGGGGGAGAACAAGAGAAACCCGGGGAGGGAGAGGGAAGACCCGGGGAGGACGAGGGGAGACATCCGGGGAGAAGGGTGGGGACCGGGGGAAGGCAGAGAGGGGAGACCCGGGAGAAGCAGAGGGGAGACCCGGGGGAGCTGGGTGGGACCCGGGGAGGGAGAGGGGAGCGGGACCCGGGGGAGCAGGGTGGGTCCCGGGATGTAGACAGAAGGGAGACCCGAAACTACCCGTGCGTAATGTGCGTAAAGACGAGCGAAAGAGCGAGTGAAGCGACACAAGAATTTGGTTTGGAAATGTGGATTTTGTTCATTGATCAGTGACACGTTCAGAAAAGTTTTATTCAAGTTTTGCTTCAGCGGTTTTAACATTTTTAAAACTTTACAAACCCGCGTTTATTTCTGTGTAACTGTGAGCGGATGGATGTGTCCAGAGCAGCGCGGGTGTCACTGCGGTCTGGGACTGGCCGAGACCTGGTTTAGTCCCGAGGTTGGTCCTGGTTTAGTTCTCATTTAATCCTGGCTCAGTCCTTGTTTAGTCCTTGTTTAGTCCTTGTTTAGTCCTTGTTCAGTCCTGGTTTAGTCCTTGTTCAGTCCTGGTTTACTCCTGGTTTAGTCCTGGTTTAGTCCTGGTTCAGTCCTGGTTTAGTCCTTGTTCAGTCCTTGTTCAGTCCTGGTTTAGACCTGGTTTAGTCCTGGTTTAGTCCTTGTTCAGTCCTGGTTCAGTCCTGGTTCAGTCCTGGTTTAGTCCTGGTTTAGTCCTGGTTTAGTCCTGGTTTAGTCCTGGTTTAATCCTGGCTCAGTCCTTGTTTAGTCCTTGTTTAGTCCTTGTTTAGTCCTTGTTTAGTCCTGGTTTAGTCCTTGTTCAGTCCTGGTTTACTCCTGGTTTACTCCTGGTTTAGTCCTGGTTTAGTCCTGGTTCAGTCCTGGTTTAGTCCTTGTTCAGTCCTGGTTTAGTCCTTGTTCAGTCCTGGTTTAGTCCTGGTTTAGTCCTGGTTTAGTCCTGGTTCAGTCCTGGTTCAGTCCTGGTTTAGTCCTGGTTTAGTCCTGGTTTAGTCCTGGTTCAGTCCTGGTTTAGTCCTGGTTTAGTCCTGGTTTAGTCCTGGTTTAGTCCTGGTTTAGTCCTGGTTCAGTCCTGGTTTAGTCCTGGTTCAGTCCTGGTTTAGTCCTGGTTTAGTCCTGGTTTAGTCCTGGTTCAGTCCTGGTTTAGTCCTGGTTTAGTCCTGGTTTAGTCCTGGTTTAGTCCTGGTTTAAGATGCATCTTGCTGAACACAGTTTGAGCAGAAATAAAACCCAGATTAGCACTTGTGGATCACCACCTGATGATGTCACAGAGTGGGACAGAGTGTTGTGAGCTGTGCGGAGGGTGACAGACTAAAACGCAGATGAAAAGTTTGTCCCTTGGAGGTCGCCGTACAGAGGAGCGGCACTGCACTGTTAGTTTTAGAGTGTGAATGAAGCTCAGCCCAGTGTGAATGAAACCAGGACTAAACCAGGACTGAACCAGGACTGAACCAGGACTGAACCAGGACTGAACCAGGACTGAACCAGGACTGAACCAGGACTGAACCAGGACTGAACCAGGACTGAACCAGGGACTGAATTGGGGCTGAATCAGGACTAAATTTGGACTAAACCAGGTCTAAACCAGGTCTAAACCAGGTCTAAACCAGGTCTAAACCAGGTCTAAACCAGGTCTAAACCAGGTCTAAACCAGGTCTAAACCAGGTCTAAACCAGGTCCAGGTCGTCCCAGTCCAGTCCTCTTCAGTCCGTGATAAGGTCCAAAGAGGCTCTTGAACCTTCATGTCTCTCTGGTCTAAATTTACTCCTCAGTGATAACATGGTGGCAGAGTGGTTAGCCCTGTCGCCTCACAACAACAGGGTCCCAGGTTCAATCCCTATTAAGTGCGGAGTCTCTCTGTGTTGTGGAGTTTGCATGTTCTCCCCGTGTTTGGGTGGGTTACTGGCCTAGACCTGGTCCACTGCTAATGAAAGGTGCAGGTGAGATGTTCCACAGTAGGGCATTAAACTAGTGTATTTATTTAAAGGCCCATATTATGCCGATTTCTGATCTATGTTCTAATGTTTCCTCATCACAAACAGACCTGGAGTTGTGCTTTGTTTCATTCACACATGTTTAACACATAAAACCCGCATATTTAAGCTGTGTTTTTCTCGCAAACTGAAAACACTCTGTTCCACCTTGTGATGTCATCATGTGGCGATACAGGAAGTGCTCCTCTGTGTTTTTAAACTCCACACACCTTCACTAGAATCATCTGGATCATTTCATTCAATCTGTACTGAACTAAAGACAAACCTCCATCACATTAGAACAAGGTTAAAGCCCCTCTACGGGACATTTCATCACATTAGAACCCATTAAAGCACATTAAAGCCCCACTGCGGAACATTCTGTCAGAAATCTGCCGAAATTCATTCAATCCCAACTGAACAGAAGTAGTAAAAGGCAGGTGTCAACTTGAAAAATAACGCTTCATGACATCACAAGGCGGCGGAGTCCTTCTTTTAAATGGAAAACACTCTGTTCCACCTTGTGATGTCATCATGTGGCGATACAGGAAGTGCTCCGCTGTGTTTTTAAACTCCACACACCTTCACTAGAATCATCTGGATCATTTCAGCTCTGGAGTTGCCAATCCACTACTGAACAAAAGGTCAAAGGAGCTGTCAACTTGAAAACTGCCACTTGATGACATCACAAGGTGGAACAGAGCGTTTTGAAGTTCGGAGATGTAGACGGACTAATATTAAAGTGTGACTCAAACATGTGTCTGTTTTTTGAGGACATAACCACATCATAACACGACTTAACGCTCACGAGAGTCAGTTTTGTGTGATACAGGAGCTTTAAAGGTGTAAAAAAAATCCATTCTCCACAGATCTGACCTGTAACGTGGCCTGGTTACGTCACCTGCCTCTCTCCATAGAGTTAGACACTGTTATGTACTGTACTGTATCTCTATGACGACAAGCAGGAGGCACTACAAAAGTTCCACATTCTATCTTTACCCCAGACACACTGACGTTGTTCTTTATTTAGTCTTTTAACTTGAAGGTTTGTTGGTCCATTTCCACTTTACACTGTTGTTGTGTCATTGAGCAAGACACTTTCTGTATAAACGTGTCTGTGTCTGATATCGGAACGATCCTTAAAATGTGCCGGATCAAATATCGGCTTCCAAATATCGATTCTTTGGCGTTATAATGTTGTAGTTTGGCCATAAAGTCTCAGAATGCTCAAACTTTTATTTTACGCAAAGTTGTTCTGTCGTTACGTAAGAGATGAATAACAGCGATATGACACGTTTGGATCAGTTTTGTCTTATTTTATTTTTGTTTAAAGTAAATAAATGCTGTTTTTAGTCTTTGCTCTGGTATCGGTTGAGTTTGGAGACGCCATTTCATTCTTTTTTTTTTTTTTTTTGTCTCTACGTTTTATACATAAAGTAAACATCAAATATGAAGCGAGATACATGGAAAATGAAAAGTAAAAAAGAACTCTACTAAATACTGGTTTATATTTTGTATTCTCATCCTCAAAGTATCCACTCTTTGCTTTGTCGAAAAAATATTTAGTAGAGTTTTTTTCCACTTTTTTCCGTTGTTACATAATTCCATATATTTTTCGGAGTATAAGTCCGTGCCCGAGTATAAGTCCGTGCCCGAGTATAAGTCCGTGCCCGAGTATAAGTCCGTGCCCGAGTATAAGTCCGCGCCCGAGTATAAGTCCGCGCCCGAGTATAAGTCGCAGCAGCCAGTCAAAAAAAGTCAAAAAAAGCCAGCCAGTCAAAAAAAGCATAATAATGGAAAAAACCAAACATATTTCACATATAAGTTCCACCTGAGTATAAGTCGCACCAGCCAAAAAATGCACAATAATGAAGAAAAAAAAACATATACTCAGATGCGACTTATATATATGAAATATAAGTCGCAGCCCTGGCCAAACTATGAAAAACATATAATCCAGAAAATACAGTGTCTTGCTTCATAAATGTGGTGTCTGTGTGTGAATAAAATGTAGAGTCATAAAAATTAAGGAAAAAAACACTGAGAGGGCATGTCCAAACTTGACTGCAGTACTGTTACTTCAATATAAATATTACTCAAACAGGAGTAAAAGCATGCTGCTGGAAAAGTACTCTGAAAAGTACATTTTCTTTAAAAAGTTACTCCACCCACTTCTGTGTAGGACGTTATAACAGAAGTGCAGACTTTGGGAGACTTTGGGTCCGTGCCCTCTGCTTCGAGTTTCACTTCTGTTTCTTTTTCCCGGACGATGCACAAAAAAATCTGGGCACGTCTCAGTCCTGAAGCAAAGAGGAAATCTGCGTTTGGTTAATATCTGTGTAATCACCCAACACAAACACGCTTTCTCTGCGAGGGTAAACAAACAAAAGTCAAATCTGTTTATTTTTTCACAGCGAGCTTCAGAAAGTGGTGCCGCTATTCAACCGCTAAGCTAGTTTCACATTTGGAACTCTGACCGGGCGTATCATAGCAACCAGAGAGCCAATCCGGAGCGAGGCTGTTGAAGCTAACGCCTCTTCCCGCCCTCATCATTGGTTTAGCAGGGAGCAGGAGCTTAGCAACGCTGTCAATCAAACCTGTTGCTAACGCTAGCGGAGAAAGCGCCTGATTTGTCTGTCGTTAATGTTCACATCTTAAGTTACGGACACTTATTTTAACATTTTAAGAACAAATAACGAGTCTGACGGCAGCGGTGACAGAGAGGGGCAACGGTTTTTCAATAGAACGAGAATTGGAGTCAGAGTCGATGGAACAGGAAGTGCGCACGTGCTCACTTCCTGTTCGGAATGTCGCGGCGGCTAGCAGGTTAGCCATGTCCCTTTACATAAACAGTCTGTGCCATGTCCTGTGTCTAAATAAAGGGTGGGAGGGGTGATACCTGGAGCCTATAGGTGTGGCACAGTCTAAACATGCCCTATAACCATAAGTTTCCCGGTTCAGTCCGCGTCCCCGTGCGTCAGGTCGTCGGTCTGTGGGTGTTTTGATAATAACAGTTTGTGCGTGAGCTCTCAGCCCTGTGTCATTATGAGCTAAACCTGAGTATACACGTCCGGACACCAGAGCGGCGTGTCTCAAACTGCGGCACCAGCGGCGGTACGCACGCTCCTTCGGGACGGACGCAAACTCGGTACTCCCTGAGGGCGTGATGCTAACGCGAGGCACTGCTCTGTCTGAAGCCACGTTAGGCTTTAATCTGAGTTTTATTCTAACGCAATCTGCTGTTTGAATCCATTTTGTGTCTTAAACGTACGTGGCAGCGTTTACTCAGGTGTGCATCGTGTCGCCATGGTAACTGCTGAACATTCCACCATAGACACGCATGCAGAACACCCCCAGCGTGATGGAAAATACAGTAAAGTATTAGTTGTTCTGTTTTAGATCAAGTTTAGCCCCAGTTTTGATCTGGAATAGTCCTGTTTTAGACCTGGTTTAGATCTGGTGGAACTCGGGAACTAGAGAATACTGCAGGTTAGAGAGAGAGAAGGATGGAGAGAAGGAAGAGGAGGGGAGGGAGACGAGCAGAGAGAGAGAGAAAGAGGGAGGGAGAAGGGGTGACCAAAGTGAGGGAGGGAAAGGGGAGAGGGAGAGAGAAAAGGGGGGATGTTCTAGTATGCTGTAAGTGAGGGAGAGGAGAAGATGGGAGATAAGAGGAGAAAAAAGGAGGAAAGAGACAGAGAGGAAGAGAGAGAGGTGAGGAGTATAGAGGAAGGGGAAAAGAGAGAGTGGGAGGCAAAAGAGAGGAGAGAAAGAGTTGGAGAGGTAGTTGAGAGAGGGAGGAAACAGAAAGGAGGAGAGAAAGAGGGAAGAGAAGGATAGACATGAAGAAGGAAGGAGAGAGAAGACAGATAGAGAGAGGAAAAACATAGAGAGAGAGAGATAATGAAAGATGGTCGTTTGTCGCTGAGGTCACTGTCTGTGTTTTTATAGAGCAGTGTGTCATCAGAGAGAGAGAGGGAGGGAGCGAGGGAGAGAGGAAGGTAAAGAGAGAGAGGGGGAGGGAGCGAGGGAGAGAGAAAGAGAGAGGGAGGGAGCGAGGGGGTGAGAGACAGAGAGAGAGGGAGGGAGCGAGAGAGGGAGCGAGAGAGGGAGCGAGAGAGAGAGGGAAGAGAGAGGGAGGAAGCGAACAAGAGAGAGAAAAGAAGAGAGAGAGTGAGAGAAAAAGGGAGAGAAAGAGAAAAAGGAAGAGAGAGAGAGGGAGGGAGCGAGGGAGAGAGAGGGAGCGAGGGAGAGAGAAAGGAAGAAAGAGGGTGAGAGAAAAAGGGAGAGAAAGACAGAGGGGGAGAGAAAGAGAAAAAGAAAGAGAGAGAGGGAGAAAGAGAGAGAGGGGGAGAGAAAGAGAGAGAAGGAGAGGGAGAGAGAGATTCACCAAACCATATAATTGAGATATTCTAATACTATACAATTTAATACAATTAAATTCCACCCTTTTATTTATTTTTTTTAGGTAAAACTGGAGCTGTCACGATACTAAAATTTCAAACTCGATTTCGATACTAAGGAATAGACTCGATACTCGATACCGATACCACAATGATGATAATGATAATTGTTTTTATTCCCTCGTGGCCTCATGTCTGTGTAATCCCTGAGTCGTCGCTTAAATCTGTTTTGTTTTTATTGTTTCTGTTGTAAATCTGCTGCTTCTGTCACGATCGCGTCTCATTGGTCAAAGACGACGTCACCGTTTAATATTAACCCAGGCCTGGAGTCTTCACATTCTACAGCTCTGTGTCAGATGCCCTCCCGTCCTCGTCGCCCGTAGAAACGATCCCGTCTGACGCACTTGTTTCTCGGTGTAATATCACAGTCTGAGCGGTGACTGTATTTAAGGCGGATCTTGAACCGGGTCCGAGATTCCGCCTTAAATTCAGTCGCAGTGAGTCATCGTCCCAAGAAACGACCTCTGCACAGCTGGACCTGTCAACTACAGCCGTCACCCGCGGATACACCAGGACAGTCCATGTTTAAACTTTTAACCCTGCTGTGATGAAATATGCCGCAGTGGAGCTTTAACCCTGCTATAAAGTGATGAAAAGTCCCAAAGTGCAGCTTTAACCCTGTTCTAATGTGATAAAATGTGCCGCAGTGCAGCTTTAACCCTGTTCTAGTGTGATAAAATGTCCCACAGTGCAGCTTTAACCCTGTTCTAGTGTGATAAAATGTTCCATAGTAGAGTTTTAACCCTCCTATAATGTGATGAAATGTCCCACAGTGCAGCTTTAACCCTGATCTAATGTGATAAAATGTGCCGCAGTGGAGCTTTAACCCTGTTCGAATGTGATGAAATGTCCCGCAGTGCAGCTTTAACCCTTTTCTAATGTCATGAAATGTGCCGCAGTGGAGCTTTAACCCTGATCTAATGCGACGGAATGTCCCTCAGGGGAGCTTTAACCCTGTAACTTCAGTAAACCTGCAGATTTAGCCTGTTTCCCCCTGCACAGCTGATAACACTCTGTTCCACCTTGTGATGTCATCAGGAGGTTGATTCTGAACTGCTCCTCTGGGTTTAAACTAGTTCAGAACAAATCATCATTAACACGTCCGAAAGTGTTTTTAAAAGTCTAAATAATGTACAGAAATAAGAGTTTTTCCTCGTGTGTTTCAGAAATAAGAGTTTTTCCTCGTGTGTTTCAGAGATCGGACGTGTTCGTAAAGACATGTACAACGACACGGTGAACGGAGGAATGTTCACCGGACGAGAGGAGGAGCTGCCCGAGGCCATCGGCCCCGTCGCACAACTGCAGGAGAAGCTCTACGTGCCAGTGAAGGAGTTCCCCGACGTGAGTACCTCAAATATATACAAGCATAAAGAGTACCCCGACCTGATAAGCTAAAATATATTCAAGCATAAAGAGTAAACTGATGTGAATACCTCAAATATATACAAACATGAAGAGTACCCTGACGTGAGTACCTCAAACATATACAAGAATAAAGAGTACCCCGACCTGTGTACCTCAAATCTATACAAGCATAAAGAGTACCCCGATGTGAGTACATAAAATATATACAAACATAAAGAGTGCCCCAATGTGACTACTTCAATTATATATAAGCACAGAGTACCCCGACGTGAGTAGCTCAAATATATACATATTTGTGTGACATCGACTGTGACATCACCCACAGCGTTCATCTCCCACATTAGCTCATCGAGGCTAATCCAGAACCAGGGACCGTGTTTGGAAATCCGAGCGTAAAACCAAAGAGCCAATCAGGAGCGAGACGGCTGAAGGTAACGCCCCTTCACACCGGCACCACTGGTTTGGCAGGGGGCGGGTGCTTAGCAACGAGGCTGTCAATCAAACCTGTTGCTAACGTTAGTGGGAGCGATCTCGGGGAAAGCAGACACCTGATTGGTCAGTTAGTAATGTTCATGTCTTGATTTAGGGACGAAACAGTGAAAAAAAATCCCAGAATCACATAATTAATAGGGAACATTTTATGGTCAGATTGACGAGTCTGACAGCAGCAGTTACAGGGAGAGGAGCGACGGAAGTGCGCCCATGATCAGCTCCTGTTTCAAACGCGGTGGCTAGCAGGTTAGCTACGTCCATTTATATAAACAGTCTGAGGTTCAGACAGACTTCAGCCTGTTCAGACGTTTGTCCGCACTCACTTTTTGCCGGAGCTGATACTCCCCAGACCCGAGCGCTGAGAGCGGGTGGGTCGGCTGTTTGATTATGGCTGATTTCTCCGATAGCGTTGAGCTGTTAGCCGCCGCGCAAATACGTCACGTTTACAACAGCCAATCAGAGCGGCACCAGATTTAACAGAGTATGTCTCCTTAAAACATTCTTCTTGTCCAAAGTCTCACACAGATGTATAGATTTTCAGTCAGAGCAGGTCCCGGGCCTTCTGCTCTTATTTAGTGATGTCATAGTTCAAAGGTCATCTATTACACAAAATTGATTCTTGTGATATTTAAAACATGTTATAACGTTGTTACCACCTCAAAAACAAACATGGAGTTGTTTTTTTGTTGCATTCACACGTTTGAGTAACTTTTTTATTATTATTAGTCTGTCTACAAGCTCAAAATGCTCTGTTCCACCTTGTGATGTCATGAAGTGCTAGCTCTCAAGCTAGCGGCGACCTTTCACCTTTAGTTCAGCAGAGTTTGGGCAGTTCCAGTTTAAAAACGCAGTGGAGCACTTCCTGTATCACCACATGATGACATCACCAGGTGGCAGGTTGCATTTAAGTGTGAATGAAGCCCCGGTCATGTTTGTGTTAGTCACACAGAGTTATGCCAGAAGGAGGAAGGGCATCTGTTGTAAAAATAAACTTCAGAAGTGACTTAACAATTGACTTTGGAGAAGCAGTTATATTAAGTACTTCATCACGAGTAACGACAGCAGCAGTCTTTGCGTTAATTATAACTTGCTGTTGTATTTTTGCCCTCTCTTGCACTTTCGGTTAGTGTCTCTTTAAGTAGTTGTAGTAGTATTTGCAGTAGTGGTGGCTGTACTTTCCCTGTATATTTGTAGACTCTTGCACTTTGATAATCGTAGGTGCAGTAGGGGCTGTAGTACTATTGCATTTTGGGGCATTATTTTCGTTGTTGTGTTAGTATTAGCTGTAGTTTTAGTACTTTTCCTGTTTGCTTCTGTCCACTCTTGCGGTCACTCATTGTCCTTCACAGTAATAATAGTTGTAGTATAAGTAGGATTAGTACTTTTCCTGTTCATTTGGTCACTCGGTGTACTAATAGTTGTACTGGTATTAGTGGTATTTGTACTATTAGTAGTATTAGTATTACATTTCCTGTGTATTTCTGCCCTCTGTTGTGGTCACTCAGTGTCCTTCACAGTATTAGTTGTAGCAGTGGTAGTATTTGTACTTCTCCTGCACATTTGGTAGTGTCCTTCACAGTTGTAGTAGTAGTTCTTGTTGCAGTGTTAGTAGTATTAGTACTTTTCCTGTGTATTTGGTCAGTCAATGTCCTTCACAGTATTAGTTGTAGCAGTAGTAGTATTAGTACTTCTCCTGCACATTTGGTAGTGTCCTTCACAGTTGTAGTAGTAGTTCTTGTTGCAGTGTTAGTAGTATTAGTACTTTTCCTGCTCATTTGGTCAGTGTCCTTCACAGTTGTAGTAGTAGCAGTATTAGTAGTATTAGTACTTTTCCTGTGTATTTGGTCAGTGTCCTTCACAGTTGTAGTAGTAGCAGTATTAGTAGTATTAGTACTTTTCCTGTGTATTTGGTCAGTGTCCTTCACAGTTGTAGTAGTAGCAGTATTAGTAGTATTAGTACTTTTCCTGTGTATTTGGTCAGTGTCCTTCACAGTTGTAGTAGTAGCAGTATTAGTAGTATTAGTACTTTTCCTGTGTATTTGGTCAGTGTCCTTCACAGTAAAAGCAGAAGTACAGAAGCGTGACTTGTGAATCACATGGTGTCGTCCGTGATTCGGCCAATCAGAGAGGACAATGACCGCTCTCATCAATCACATGACACACGCTAACACGAGCTAACACGCTAACACAGGCTAATGTGGCTAACTCATGACACAGGGCTACGCTGTGGTCCACATGTGGGTCAAAGGGACAGTGTGACAGGGCATCTGATGGAAATGTTCACTCTGAAGCAAAGACCAGTCAAGAAAGTGTGGAGGAAAAAAAAACAAAACATATTTTAAATTGATACAGGCCTAATTAAAGTGAAGAGTTCATTTCACACAGATTTTGATGTAGTAAAAATATAAACTTGATGAAAAACTGTTGATATTTATCTAAAACAGCAAAGGACTAAACCAAAACTAAACCAGGATTAAACCAGGATTAAACCAGGTCTAAACCAGGTCTAAACCAGGTCTAAACCAGGACTAAACCAGGACTAAACCAGGACTAAACCAGGACTAAACCAGGTCTAAACCAGGACCAAACCAGGACCAAACCAGGACCAAACCGGGACCAAACCGGGACTAAACCGGGACTAAACCAGGACTAAACCAGGATTAAACCAGGACCAAACCAGGACCAAACCAGGACCAAACCGGGACCAAACCGGGACCAAACCGGGACTAAACCGGGACTAAACCGGGACTAAACCAGGTCTAAACTAGGTCTAAACCAGGACTAAACCAGGACTAAACCAGGACTAAACCAGGACTGAACCAAGACTAAACCAGGACTAAACCAGGACTAAACCAGGACTAAACCAGGACTAAACCAGGACTAAACCAGGACTAAATGAGGACTAAATGAGGACTAAATGAGGACTATACCAGGACTAAACCAGGTCTAAACCAGGACTAAACCAGGACTAAACCAAGACTAAACCAGGACTAAACCAGGACTGAACCAAGACTAAACCAGGACTAAATTAGGACTAAACCAGGTCTATACCAGGACTAAACCAGGTCTAAACCAGGTCTAAACCAGGTCTAAACCAGGTCTAAACCAGGACTAAACCAGGACTAAACCAGGACTAAACCAGGACTAAACCAGGACTAAACCAGGTCCAAACCAGAACTAAACCGAGACTAAACCGGGACTAAACCGGGACTAAACCGGGACTAAACCAGGTCTAAACCAGGTCTAAACCAGGACTAAACTGGGTCTAAACGAGGCTTAAACTAGGTCTAAACCAGATCTTGAAGTAAGACAAAATGAGGTCTCATCTCGTGCTTAGTGTTTATTAGTAAAAGGTGAATCTATGCAATAAATAAAAGAATAAATAAATCACATTTTGATAATAACAAGATAAAATAAAGTACATTCTCATTCAAATATATCAATACTCAACATGTCTTATAATTTGCACGTATATCATTTTTAGATCAGTTCTGCATAAATAATGACACTAGGGTAATTATTTATTTATTTTTTTATCCATACATTTGAACATATTTGTTTTGAGTGAACATCATGATACTTTTTATATTAAAACACAGAGATCGGCATCACTTCTTTTTATCCTGTACCGTTTTATTGAAACATTTAAAACAAACACAAATGATATTCTGTGTGTTATTGTGGTCCAGAGTCTGAAGTTACAGGTTAAAAATAGTGTCCAGACAGTGTGTTGTAACCTTGACATCAGCCTTAAATTTGGACTCGATTAGAACAGGAACTAGGACTGGACTCGGACCAGAATGTATTCCTGGGTCCAGACCAGGATTCAGACCGTGTTTAGTCGCGGTTTAGTCCAGGTTTAGTCCGGGAGCGGGTCGTGTTTCAGTCCTGTCCTCGCGGCGGGGTTTATTTAAATGTTGTGTGTCATCTGTGGACTGTTTATTACTGTTGACAGTGTGAGGAAAATGGACCCGTCGGAACCAAGTGAGTCAAATTAACTCTCGCACCAGAATGAAAACTGTTACACTATTTTTACTCCCACACTTCACCTTAAATACACCGTCTGCTGCTTCATCACAGTTCAGAGTAGGACTGTGGACTGTTAAAGAGGAGGTATTAAAGAGGAGGTATTAAAGAGGAGGTATTAAAGAGGAGGTATTAAACTTCAATGGGGTATTAAAGAGGAGGTATTAAACTTCAATGGGGTATTAAAGAGGAGGTATCTACTTCTTTAGGGTATTAAAGAGGAGGTATCACACTTCACCTTAAATACACTGTCCCGCTGATTCATCATAGTTCAGAGTAGGACTGTGGACTGTTAAAGAGGAGGTATTAAAGAGGAGGTATTAAAGAGGAGGTATTAAAGAGGAGGTATTA
Organism: Periophthalmus magnuspinnatus; assembly: GCF_009829125.3. Classification (NCBI taxonomy): domain Eukaryota; kingdom Metazoa; phylum Chordata; class Actinopteri; order Gobiiformes; family Gobiidae; genus Periophthalmus; species Periophthalmus magnuspinnatus. Next base: position 3,308,325 of record NC_047144.1, on the reverse strand, counting down.
AACTTCAATGGAGTATTAAAGAGGAGGTATTAACTTCTATGTTGTATTGAAGAGGAGGTATTTACTTCTTTGGGGTATTAAAGAGGAGGTATTTACTTCTGTGGGGTATTAAAGAGGAGGTATTTACTTCTTTAGGGTATTAAAGAGGAGGTATTAAAGAGGAGGTATTAAACTTCAATGGGGTATTAAAGAGGAGGTATCTACTCCTGTGGGGTATTAAAGAGGGGGTGTTTTACTTCTTTGGGGTATTAAAGAGGAGGTATTTACTTCTCTGGGGTATTAAAGAGGAGGTGTTTTACTTCTATGTTGTATTAAAGAGGAGGTATTTACTTCTTTGGGGTATTAAAGAGGAGGTATTTACTTCTTTGGGGTATTAAAGAGGAGGTATTTACTTCTTTGGGGTATTAAAGAGGAGGTATTTACTTCTTTGGGGTATTAAAGAGGAGGTATTTACTTCTGTGGGGTATTAAAGAGGAGGTACTACACTTCTTTGGGGTATTGAAGAGGAGGTATTTACTTCTGTGGGGTATTAAAGAGGAGGTATTTACTTCTGTGGGGTATTAAAGAGGAGGTACTACACTTCTTTGGGGTATTGAAGAGGAGGTATTTACTTCTGTGGGGTATTAAAGAGGAGGTATTAAACTTCAATGGAGTATTAAAGAGGAGGTATTAACTTCTATGTTGTATTAAAGAGGAGGTATTTACTTCTTTGGGGTATTAAAGAGGAGGTATTTACTTCTTTGGGGTATTAAAGAGGAGGTATTTACTTCTTTGGGGTATTAAACTTCTATTACACGTCTAAAACCTCTTCAGACATATTTCTGACGAGGGAACAACGTTATAACATGGTAGAAAACTCCAAAAAGTCAGTTTGCATAATACTTCCTCTTTAATTTAACTGTAGTTGCATTTTGATAATCGTTAACTAGAATTTACAGATGGAAAAACTGAAACCAAAGGACCTTTTATCACAAACATCTATTTTAATTAATTATTAACTGTCAGAAAAAATCAATACACATAAATAACAGAAATAATACACTTCCTTATATTCCTAAATATTTTATATCTCAGGGCCTTTAGTCGCCATATTTCAAAACTGCAGAACTGATAGTCGTACTTTTTCATTTAAACGTTTTATTGTTAAGTGGGTGGAGATAGGGGGTAGGTGAAAACTGACTTTTCTGAGCGCTCAAGCCTCAAATGTACAGAATTAAACATGCAGGAATTTAAAAATAAAACTTTGCGTAATCTTATGATGAGGGAAAACTGTTAGAACATGATTAAAAACATCTCCAAAAACATGCATCCATCCAGAAATGTTTCGCAATGGGGCTTTAATGTAAAAATATTGAACGACTGTTTCTTAAAAATCTTGCACGGGCCGCGTTAGCATCTCATTTGTCGCTTGTTCTGGGGTCAGCGCCTAAACAAACCCCAACCCTCATCATCAGTCAAAGCTTAACCCAAACAACTCAAGTGCGACAAAGAGCTAACGCGCGCTAACACACGCTATGAAGCCGCTAACGCAGGCTAACTGACAGTAAGAGCCGCTAACAGGCGCAAACACATGCTAACAGCTGCTGCCTGATCCGCGCCGCCCGTGAGTGTGAAGGTTAAATGGCTCATAAAGGCTATTCCTGTCGTTGTGTGTCGCTCAGTGTGACAAATGACTCCACAAATGTTTGTCTTTGAGCCGACCTCGTTTTAAACCGTAGAATCCTCAGGTATTTTTATTTTCAACTCTGCGTAAACTCTAGCTGACAGACGTAGGCTAATGGAAAAATATTATGCAAATTGTGATTTTTTGTTCAGAAACTAACATAGCAAAAATTCTCAATTAAAAAGAACTAAACGAGATTTTTTTTTGCATTTTTATATATTTTTTAACTTATTTTTATTGGTCATTACTAATTAAGCTAATGCTAGGCTACTTGTTACTAGGGATGCACTGATCCAGACATTTCAGTTTCAATCATAGACCATCGTAGCTAACCCGCAGAAATTAAGATAGCAAAAATTCTCAATTAAAAATAACTAAACGAGATTTTATTTTTTGCATTTTTATTTATTTTTTACTTATTTTTATTGGTCATTATTAATTAAGCTAATGCTAGGCTACTTGTTACTAGGGATGCACCGATCCAGCCATTTTTATTTTCAATCATAGACCATCGTAGCTAACCCGCTAACCCGTTCCAAATAGGAAGTGAGCATGGACGCGCTTCCGGCTCCATCGACTCTGGCTCCAATTCACTTTCTATTGAAAAACCGTTGCCCTTTTCTCTGTAACTGCTGCTGTCAGACTCGTCATTTTTGTCCGCTCAGTCCACGTCTTTATACAGTCTACGGTTCTGAAGTAGATTTCGATATTACAGCTACAGTTACCAATAGCAACCGATACCAGAGAAGCACTAAAAACAGGATTTATTTCTTTAAAATTAAAATAAAATAAGACAACACTGATCCAAGTGTGTCATGTAGCTGTTATTCATCTCTCATGTAACGACAGAACAACTTTGCGTAAATAAAAGTTCAAACGTTATGAGACTTTCTGGGTCTTTTTGTCTTTAATCGACCAAGAATTTTTTTAAACGACGACTGTCCGACAGAATTAATATAAAAATATATATTATACCTATAAATAGCTACATTTTTGAGGACAAATTTGGACTAAAACTAAAAATTGTCAAAGCTTCTACATCTTCCACTAAGAGCAGCTGAATTGGGACTGATTACAAGAATATTCTCATCGTTTTTTATCAAGAAAAACCAAAACGATGACATATATTTACTCATTTTACTCTTGTTTCTAGTTTAACTTCGTGGGGAGGATCCTGGGACCACGAGGACTCACCGCCAAACAACTGGAGGCAGAAACGGGCTGCAAGATCATGGTCCGAGGCAAAGGATCCATGAGGGACAAGAAGAAGGTAATGTAAACCCGCAACCTCCTCAGGCTAACCACTCTGCCACCGCGACTCAGGGATCAGGAGTCTAACCCGCAACCTACTTTCTCTGCTCTTTACATTTATTACGGAACAAATTCTGATGTTACTTTCTGGCCACATCGGTTCCACATACCAAAGTCCTACAATCGGACAGAAATCAGATTACTCACATCAGATGGAACCGTTTACACGACATCTGCATCAGAGATCGGCCGATATGGGTTTATTCATGGCCAATACTAATACCGATTATTTAGAATCCGGAGCAAGCGATGGCCGATAAGCTTTTCTGATATTTTGGGGCCGATATGTGATTATTTTCTTCATTTAATTTGACTACAAACTGACCCACAGCCCCATTTTTTAGAATACAAAGCAACCGATAACCGTTAAGCTCTGCCGATATTTTTAATTTTTATAGAATTTTTTTTATTTATTTATGTTTTTTGTTTTTTTTTTGTTTTTTGGGATGATACTTGGGCCCGATTTTGATTATTTTCCTCAAATTAAGTCATTTAATTCGACTACAAACTGACCCAGAGCCCCATTTTTTTTAGAATATAGAGCAACCGATAACCGATAAGCTCTGACGATATTTTTGGGCCGATTTATATGGTTGATTTTTATTATTTTTCTCAAATTATGTCATTTAATTTGACAAAGAATTGACCCACAGCCCCATTTTTGTAGAACAGAGAGCAACCCATGGCCGATAAACTCTGCCGATATTTTTTGGGCCGATACTTGGGGTCGATTTTGATTATTTTCCTTGAATTATGTAATTTAATTTGTCTACAAACTGACCCACAGCCCTTTTTTTTTTTTGCACAAACCTTTAAAACAGCCGTGTATCACATTTAGTGCAGTTGTTTCCTCGTATTAAAGTGTTAAAGTGTTTTTTTTTTGCATGTTCTACGCAACAAATCGACCTGTGCTGGAGAAAAAGGCCAAATACCTGCACGATATATCGGCCAACTGATATATCGCTCTATCTAGGCATGGGACGATATTGAAATTTGGTGTCACGATTACCGGTATCATGGCCAAAATACTTACGATTAACGATTATATCACGATAAAGATGCTTGAAAAAATGTCCCGGGAACGATTATTTTGAACCTTTTTATCGCGATAAACGATATTTTTTTTGTTTATTGTCCCATCTCTTTGTCTGTCTCTAATTTACATAATCGGATAACTGCAGTAATCAGAGTACAGTCAGATTTTTGGTGTAAACATTTTGTGTCATTATGTGAAAATTACAAACTCGATTTCGATACTAAGGAATAGAGTCGATACTGATTTCGATATCACGATCTGTACGCTTTTCTTTAGACAATAGAATGTTCTTTGTGTCTTTACATCTGTGAAATCCCTGTTTTTTTTTTATATATATTTTTTATTTTTTGCTGTTTATTTGGGGTACTCAGGTGAAGGTTGGTTGTTGAGTAAAAAGCCATATCCCTCCAGCTAGGTACTCCTGCGTCCTGACCTTAGACTCACGTTAAAATTCCCTCTTAGTCCGGTTTTAGTCTGGTTTTAGTCCTGGCTCTGGGCTCTTCCTGCCTCTCCCTGGTCTCTCATGTCCGGAGCATCTGCCCCGCCCCCCAGAGTCCAGATCTGGACCGGGACCAGGACTCGGACTGAGACCAAACCTCGTCCAGATTTTAGTGGCGGCTCGAGTCCAGGTTTTCGCCCCTCTCTGTGCTACAGTCTGTCACACCTCACGTCTGTTCCATGTGAAATAAATCTGTGTTTCTGGACTGAATTTGTTCATCTATTTTCACGATTTCTTCTTTTAAGTTTCGTCCTGTCGCTGTTTCAGGAGCTTTGGTTCTGACTTAGTCCTTCACTGGTTTTAGTCGTGTTTTAGTCTCGGTTTAGTCCTGGCTTTATTTTGGGCCTCGTTTAGTCGAAGTTAAGTCCTGGTTTAGTCCTGATTTCTGATTTGATCCTTGGCTCAGGTTTCAACCTAGTTTAGTCCTGGTTTAGTCCTGGTTTAGTCCTGGTTTAGTCCTGGTTTAGTCCTGGTTTAGACCTGGTTTAGCCCTGGTTTAGACCTGGTTTAGACCTGGTTTAGACCTGGTTTAGACCTGGTTTAGACCTGGTTTAGACCTGGTTTAGACCTGGTTTAGACCTGGTTTAGACCTGGTTTAGCCCTGGTTTAGTCCTGGTTTAGACCTGGTTTAGACCTGGTTTAGACCTGGTTTAGACCTGGTTTAGACCTGGTTTAACTCCAGTCTTTGCTGTGTCATATTTTAGCTCCAGTCTGGTTGTTTTTAGTGGTTTTTCAAAGCTCTTTTTTTGTTCAGATTTAGTCCTAGTTTGGTTTGAGTTAGTCCGGGTTTAGTCTAAGTCTAGTTTTTGGAGTTTAGTCTCATACTTGGTCTTAAATCAGGAGCCTCATTTGACCTTGAAGAAAATAAAGCCACTGTGTAACTTTAAGACCTAAATAGAGTAAAATAAAAGCCTTTGTATGTTTTTAGTATTGAAATGAGGATTTTGGTTTGATTCTAGTTTTAGAATCAGATTTTTGACACTTTTGACACACAAGTCTAATCTGTCTCCATGGTGAATGTTCCTCAATCTGACTTTAACTTTCTGTTGCCATGGATCGAGTTTATTGTGACCAGATTATTTCAACTTTCACATTTGGTCCATAAAAACGTTTGGTTTCACATTCCCAGAGCCAGAGCCCCATGGAGACGGAGAGAATCCAACAGAGAGGAGAGGAGGACAAACATGGAGACAGCGGGAGGGAGGAGAGAGGAGGAGAGGGGGAGGAGAGGAGAGGGGGAGGAGAGGAGAGAGGGAGGAGAGGAGAGAGGGAGGGAGGAGAGGAGAGAGGAGAGAATCCAACAGAGAGGAGAGGAGGACAAACATGGAGACAGCGGGAGGGAGGAGAGAGGAGAGAGGGGAAAGGAGAGAGGAGAGGAGAGGAGAGAGGGAGGAGAGGAGAGAGGAGAGAATCCAACAGAGAGGAGAGGAGGACAAACATGGAGACAGCGGGAGGGAGGAGAGAGGAGGAGAGGAGAGAGGGAGGAGAGAGGAGAGAGGGAGGAGAGGAGAGAGGGAGGAGAGAGGAGAGAGGGAGGGAGGAGAGGAGAGAGGGAAAAGGAGTGAGGGAGGAGAGGAGAGAGGGAGGAGAGGAGAGGAGAGAATCCAACAGAGGAGAGGAGGACATACATGGAGACAACGGGAGGGAGGAGAGAGGAGAGAGGGAGGAGAGGAGAGAGGGAGGAGAGAGGAGAGAGGGAGGGAGGAGAGGAGAGAGGGAAAAGGAGTGAGGGAGGAGAGGAGAGAGGGAGGAGAGGAGAGGAGAGGAGGACAAACATGGAGACAGCGGGAGGGAGGAGAGAGGAGGAGAGGAGAGAGGGAGGAGAGAGGAGAGAGGGAGGAGAGGAGAGAGGGAGGGAGGAGAGGAGAGAGGAGAGAATCCAACAGAGAGGAGAGGAGGACAAACATGGAGAGAGAGGGAAGAGAGGAGAGAGGGAAGAGAGGAGAGAGGGAGGGAAGAGAGGAGAGAGAGAGGGAAGAGAGGAGAGAATGAGGGAGGAGAGGAGAGAGAGAGGGAAGAGAGAGGAGAGAATCCAACAGAGAGGAGAGGAGGGCAAACATGGAGAGAGAGAAAAGGAGAGAAAGAAGAGAGGAAGGAGAGAGAGTGAGGGAGAGAGAAGAGAGAGGGAAGACAAAAGAGCACGGGGGAGGAGAGGAGTTGAGGAAAGAGGGCAAACATCGAGACAGCAGGAGGAAGGAGAGAGGGGGAGAGGAGTGAGAGGAGAGAGAGTGTGGAGAGAGGAACGAGGGAAGAGAAGAGAGAGGGAGAGGAGGAGAGGACAGAAAGAGAGATAAATAGAGATAGAACAAACACAGAGACAGCAGGAGGGAGGTGAGAGGAAAGAGAAGGAGAGGGGGGAGGAGAAGGGAGAGAGAGAGGAGGACGAACATGGAAACAGCAGGAGGGAGAGAAAGGGAAGAGAGAAGGGAAGAGAGAAGAGAAGAGGAAAGGGAGAGAGAGGGAAGAGAGAGAGGTAGGTGAGAAGGGAGGAGGGGGAGAGAGAGGAGAGGAGAGAAGGAGAGGAGGAGAGGGGACGCAGAGAAGTCCAACAGCGCTGATAGTAAAACAAACACGAGAGACAGCGGGAGGAGAGAGGGACAAATGTTGACCTAAGAGCAGAAGAGAGAAAGAGAGAAGAAGAGTAAAGAACGGAGAGAGTAAAGAGAGAGAGAGAGAGAGGGGGCACATTCAGACACTGAGGACAGGGACTCGAGGAGCGAGGAGCACGGGACAGGGGTAGATCACAGAAAACACTGGAACCTTAGAGTGGCCATGTTGTTGTGTCCTTGGGCAAGACACTTCACCCCCTCACCTTTAGTTTTTATTTATTTTTTTTTTTTAATTGAATTTTTTGCTTTTTACGAATAAAACTAAAAACAAACAGACAGACCAGAGCATTTTCCCATTTGTTAAAAAGATCGGCTTTACTTCTGAGGCGATATCTTAACCGTTCTGAAGTTACCGTCTCAATTCTTCCACATTTGGACAGAGGGGGCGCCATTACCGACCCAGTTTGACATAGTTTTTCTACCCAGCGTCAGGAGGAATCGCACGACGTCTACAGGGATAAAACCGAAAAAGACAAACTAAGAGACGCGCGATGTCCCAGAACGACCGTACAATCTTACCGTCGCATAAACAAAGAAATCTGGTCCGCGGGATTAATTTACATTTGGGACGATTTGGCGACATTGTGGGTTTTGTCGGGGGGGAGAAAACAAATTGCAAACGTACAGCACTTCAGAGTCACACTGCGATCGAACACGGCACGGGGGAGACGGATGGACAACGGTCTACAGTCCAACAGCCAATCAGGACGCAGAACACAAAATTGCGCTTAAAAAAATCGGCGAAACACGCGAAAGGTGAACCGCGATATAGCGAGGGACAACTGATATCCATCTGTAGTTTTATACAGAGGGATGTCAGTCTGGTCACTACTCAGTCGCACCTCGAGTCAAAACCAAACGCGATCGTCCAATCAGATTTGTTTATTTCAGTGACACATCTAAACTCGACTCTGATGCCACGATAATAGTTAAAAACACTCTTTCTTCAGACCAGGGGTGGCAAACTCATTCTCTCCGAGGGCCACATCAACAAAATGGCTGCTCTCAAAGGGCCGGATGTAACTGTAAGATAAATGTCACTACGTTTTAATCTTGTTAATTAACCGTTTCTAGATTTATTGCTTATTGAAGTTACAAATATTGCATGTGGATTTGCATAGACATGAAAAAAATAGCTGTTAAAATGTCAGTTTATCAGGAGATACACAGTTACACAGTCATACCTTTTAATTTACTTTGTCGCGACCCACATAAAATGACGTGGCGGTCCGCATTTTGCCCACGGGCCTTGAGTTTGACACATGTGCTTCAGACAATAGAATGTGATTTTCAACATTAAATGGCAGCACTTTGTTTTAAATTGGTCCAGGACGGTTGGTTCCATGGGCGTATACTCGTCTGTGTGTCTTATACTCGCTCTGATACAGCCTCGAGATCAGTCCTGTCAATCACGCCCCTCTGAACTCTGGGAAATTCGCCGTTGTTCAGACTCTCATCTTCAGAACGTTTTGCAGAAGTGTGTGTTCCGAATCCCGGGCGTCCAGGAGGTCTTCTGGAGGTCTACGCCAGGTCTAACCCAGGTCTACGGGAGGTCCAGCGCAGATGTGTACATTGGGATGAGGTTACGAAAGAAAAACAGATCATGAGAAGAATCTGATCCAAACATGTTTATAAAGTCAGAGGTTAAAGGTCAAAGAGCTGGACCATACGCAGCCATAGGAGGGGACGCACTTTGAAGGAGGCGTAGCGTGTTATAGTGTTACGTTTGAGTGATTCTTGTGTGTTTGATTAAACCTGTATTGTCCTGAGTTTGAGGCGTGAGCGCTCAGAAAATGTCACTTTTCACCTACCCCCTATCTCCGCCCACTTGATTCTTTTGAACAATTCAGACTCCAGCTCACACAACAACTGTTTCGCGTTTTTCTTTTTCATTTTCGTCCTGATCTTTGGTCTTGTGTTTGTCTGAGAGTCGTGAAAAGTATGAAAAATCAGACACTTTAGCACCATTATATCGCACGTGTGTCAAACTCAAGGCCCCGGGGCCAAATGTGGTACGCCATATCAAATTATGTGGCCGCGAGAAAGTAAATCAAAAGTCATGACTGTCATTTTAAAATAAGTTTATGCTGCTTTAATGTTTGCACCAACCATAAACTAATGAGATTTTCCCAACAAGTGGAACCGAGAAATAACGATTCCAAAATGTTCAGTAAGAGGAAAATTGTAGGAATTTCAGGCAGTTTCAAGAAAGGTGAAGGTGAATACAAGTTTGTGCTTCAAGGAGGAAAAACCTGTATGTTTTTTTGTGTTATGAGGCGGGGTCGGTTGTGAAAGAGTAGAATCTACGTCGGAATTTTGACACTAAACACGGAGCTCAGTATGCAGAAACTAGACTTCAAGAAAAACAATACATTTTCCAATAATCAAAACACTGTAAAATCCTGTTTTTGTACCAGATACACACTTTAAAAAATGGCAGTTTTTCAGGGGATACGCAGTTATATAGACGCGTCATATTTGCAAGTTGAGTAAGTAATAAATACAGAAAGAGTTATTTAACAAATTAAAAAGTACTTTATTTTACATGACATTTGTTTACCTTTATTTACATTTATACAGCTGGACAGTTACATCTGGTCCATTTTGAGCCATGAGTTTGACGCCCCTGGTCTTTTGTCTAAATTAGCTTTTTAACCTCCTGAGACCTGACGTCCTCATATGTGGACAACGGGTTTTTGGCTCGTCTAGGCCACAGTGCAAATTATTAGATGAAGAATAACAGCAACAAGAACAGCAACAATGTATTATCTATATATTCATATTTTTAACAGTTTAGAATGTTTAGAATATTTTATTTTATTTTATTTTGTTTTTCTTCCTGCTCTTCACATGAGACACATTTTTCCAAGAGGCACAATTGTTGTTTCTCATTTTGTTTTTAGATTCAGGACAAATGTTGCTGTTTTCAGGGTCTTAATAAGTAGTTTTTGCAAATTATTATTCAAATGTTTTATCAAAATGAGTAAAATGTCACATATGAGGACATTTGATTTACATAATTTTTTCTCAGAAACTACATAATGTAAAAAGATAATTGTTTGTATTTAGACTCATCAGGTCCCAGTCAGAACAAATAACAAAGAGAAATGAATAAAGCGACGCAAGAGCTCGGGTCTCGGGAGGATAAATCATGATCATTGTGGTATCGGTATCGAGTATCGGGATTCGCGGTGCGTACATAACACAACAGGTCCCATGTAAAGCCGCGTAAACGTTTGTGCAGCGGTTTTGTCTTTAAGTCGTGTGATCTGAAATACACAGAATCAAACAATAATTATCAGCCTCATGTTGACGAGTTTAAAGCTAACGCAGCGAGCGCTCCGCGGCTGTAATTAGCTAAACGAGGTTTTGTTTTCAGTCTGCGGCGTCTCTTAAAGCGTGGGAAACACAGGGAGAGAGAGAGAGAGAGCGCCTTTCCACAGCTCCGAGCCCCAAAAACAAAACAACAAAAGCAGTTTCGGAAACGTTGTACGCAAACGCAGCCTCTCATGTTTATGTATGAGACCCCGGATTCAGCCCCGTCCCCCCAAAAGTCCCCACAAAGTCCAAGTCCAGGTCCACGTCCAAGTCCAAGTCCGGGGCCAAAACCGGAGAAAAGTTTAGAGTCTGTCGCTGCTGGGAGAGAGAGAAGAGAGGGGCAAGTATGTGGGGAGAGAGGGAGGGAAGAGGGGGAGAGGGGAAGAGGGAGAGAGGAGGGAGGAGAGAGGGGGAAGTACGTGGAGAGAGAGGGAGGGAGAGAGGAGGGAGGAGAGAGGGGCAAGTAGGTGGGGAGAGAGGGAGGGAGGGAGAAGGGGATGGAGAGGGGAGAGAGAGAAGAGAGGGGCAAGTATGTGGGGAGAGAGGGAGGGAGAGGGATGGAGAGAGGAGGGGGGAGAGAGAGGGATAGAGAGAGGAGGGAGGAGAGAGGGGCAAGTATGTGGGGGGAGAGAGGGAGGGAGGGAGAAGGGGATGGAGAGGGGAGAGAGAGAAGAGAGGGGCAAGTAGGTGGGGAGAGAGGGAGGGAGGGAGGGAGAAGGGGATGGAGAGGGGAGAGAGAGAAGAGAGAGGCAAGTATGTGGGGAGAGAGGGAGGGAGAGGGATGGAGAGAGGAGGGGGAGAGAGGAGGAGGGAGGAGAGAGGGCAAGTATGTGGGGGGGGAGAGAGGGGGAGAGAGGGAGGGAGGAGAGAGGAGGGAGGAGAGAGGGGCAAGTATGTGGGGAGAGAGGGAGGAAGGGATGGAGG